>NW_009188379.1:0-44020 GCF_000690835.1 Fulmarus glacialis | reverse complement strand
TGACCCTCTTCCCCTCCCCTCCCACTCCTCAACACACAGAGTTTGTGAGTTTCTGGCCAAGATAAAATTTGAATCTCCTACTGTGTGAGCTAAAAAACTTGCAGAGACAGCATATCAATCTTCAGGATATACCAGCTCCAAATTATAGCCTATTCTGAACTATTTTGGATCCTAATGTCATTTTCTTAGTTTGTAATTAGTAATATTATTTTAGTGTCTTATTAATAACTAGTGCCACAAACTAAATTACCATAGTTTCAATCAAATCATCTTTCAGATCCAGTAAAACAAACAGTGTAAAACACACACATTTCCTAGCTACAGACAGGTATGTCACAGCACGCAATTTTTAATTCCATAGGCATAAACAGATCAAGTTTGACTACCCAGTTATTAAGGAAGTGATTATACTTATTAATGAATTAAGTAACTTTTTTAAAAAAAAAAAAATCATTTATAAGTAGCACACATGAATCACTGGTTCAGGAGCTCCTACCCTTTCCCAGGAAGCTGCAAGTCACACCCAGCCCGTGTCTGTTCTGTCTTGCCTCTGCAGCGCAAGCCTTTCGGGGAAGGCTCTCTTATCTTTTGACACTCGTAACTGCACAACACTTCACCATCTGCAGCCTTACACAATGTGAATCTTGCAAATCTTTTCCTGCAAGCGATTTCAATATAATTTTGGTTTTATTAAAAACATTAAGTCCTGCTAACAAACCTCACCTGATGCACCAGGTCTCAGTAGTGCAACAGGATCTCTTTACAAGGACTTTTAACAGGAATCCAAGGCTGGAGGTATATTCCTGTCCTGAAAAGCTTTAACATCTTCGTGATTTCAACAGTTCCATGTCAACAGGAATTATTACCCAGTTTTGTTTCTGTCATTTTTTAATTTTTGAGTAAAGCATTCTCTTCCTTAGAAAGTGGTTAGAGTGAAGAGAAAGATACTTTTAAATTTTCATTTCTTTAGAAATATTTGTGGAAATTGAAGTTACCAGGTAGACTTGAGGATGGGTTGTATTTGCTGTGGAGGACAACAGCACTGGAATATGTTGAAACCAGCTTAGCTGTTTACAAATGTAAATATAAGACACGGTTATTGTACACACTCTGAAACCAAAGAAAAAGTTTAATTTAGTGCTGAGAAGGAGCACTGAAAGTGGAAAAACTAGTTTTCCAGCATTGTTCCTCAGAAGCCCAGGACTTGAGGATGGGTTGTATTTGCTGTGGAGGACAACAGCACTGGAATATGTTGAAACCAGCTTAGCTGTTTACAAATGTAAATATAAGACACGGTTATTGTACACACTCTGAAACCAAAGAAAAAGTTTAATTTAGTGCTGAGAAGGAGCACTGAAAGTGGAAAAACTAGTTTTCCAGCATTGTTCCTCAGAAGCCCAGAGGAAAATTTTAAAATGTAACCCAACTCAGTTTTGCTTCCTGCCACTTCGCCCCCCCCCCCCCCCCCCCTTAAACAAACAAAACACTCTCAAGGTTGACTCGCCTTATTTAATAGCACTCTTTAAAAGACATTTGCTATTAGAGTTTGGCATCATTAATTTTTCTGGAGCGCACTGTCAGCATGTGAGCAAGTACAAATGCGGAACTTGTGCATGTGTGTTACATAGTATGGAGCTTGCCTTCAGCATTTCTCCATTTCTGACAATCAGGAAAGTAATTATTAAACTAGTTGATGCAGAAGCCTGAGGCTATAGTAACTAGTTAACCCAACTTAAATTTTGCTGGTTTTGCCAATACGTAGTTGGTTTATTTTTTAATGATTAAACTGCCTGGTTTTTTTTTTTAACTGACTGTCAGCCTGGAAGTGTTATATCAGAATTCTCTTTATGTTACAAAAGGCCACCAAAAAAAGAAAAAATAATCATTGAAAGTTCCAGTTTTTCTTCTCTCAAAAAAAAAAGTCATTACATGTGAAAAAAGTGTTCTTAAATGGAGCTCAGTAAAAGGGAAAATTGAATGTGGATTCAAAGACATGCTCTGAACCCGTAACTAATTTCTGTATTCCTTCCTTTTTTCACGTAGGCAGGGGAGAAGAGCCCATGCCCACCATGATCTGCAGCCAGGCTGCAGCAGTAACAGGAGCGTCTGCCCCAGGACAGCTTCCCCAGCACCCCTGGATTCCCCGCAAGGAGAAGGCAGGGACGACCCCCAGGGCCAGGCACTGGAGCCCCAGCTCTGCCCCAGCGCAGGAGGCTGCTGCTCCCACCCGGGACTCCCCAGTCCGACACCCACCCCAAAAGGCATGGGATGGGAGGGACAGCGTGGGGGGGCCCTCTCCCACTGCCTGGCCTTTCCCCACTTGATTCTTCTCCTTCCTGAAGGAAGGACAGGCACAGCCTCCCCCCCTCCCCGCTCATTGCCCTTCAGGGCAGTAGGTTAAGCAGGTGCTTTTTTTTTTCCTCTAATTCAACTCCTTTCATTTCTCTTTTCCCTCTCGACATCTCTTTATTTTGCAGGCTTATATCACATTACACCCCATCTATCATCTCTCTCCAGCTGAGAAACTCTGCTTTTCCACATTTGGTTGTTCCTCAAACAGAAACTATCCCATAGCTTTACAGTTTATTGCTGTCCTTCTCTGAAGCTGTTCCAGATGTACTATATCCTTTTCGAAATGACAGGAACCAGCGCTACATACGGTATTCAACGAGATGCAGGCAAAACAGGGATTAATACATAATGTTCTGTTTTGTTCTCTGTTCCTTTCCCAACAGCCCTTAACACTCTGCTTTCTTTTTAGATTATTATTGAGCTGAGGTTTTCACAGAACTATTTATCATAAACTCCAAAACTCACTCCTTAGTGATAAGGAGGCTTCGACCTCAGCAACAGAATAAGCGTGCAGAGCAAGGACAGCAGCAAGGCAGTGGAAGAGAAGTCTTTAAAGACATACTTTGAGAGCTATACCCCAAGGCTGGCTTCTCAGTTTATCAAAGTTTACATTAAGAATTCAAAATTTGTTTTCATTCTTCACGAGCACAAAAGCAGGACTTAAGCAACTGTCAGCAAAAAAAAAAAAGGAAGAGTTAATGAAGCAAATCAACAAAGAAAAATAAGAATGCAACATCAAGAGTGACTAACACAGCACAGAACGGTTCAGAAACTGCTGAAACCTAAAGGCTGCTGTGTCTCCCACATCCCAGGCAAGCGCTGCTCCCCATCCCTGCAAAGGGCATCTGATACTGAGGATCTGAACCAGAACTGCTGCCAAACAGCCCCTGCAACAGCTCTTAGGCAAGCAAAGCCAACACCACACCTCTATAGTGCTTTCTGGGCTAATCCACTCGCTCTGTCCGTGCGCTGGGCTTGGATGCAAGCCAGCAGGACTCCCAAAATCAGAATAGTGATAGCTAGTGAATTGCTTCACTTGAGCTTTAAAGGTTTCCTCTCAGCAGGATTTATCATCTCAGCACACCACCATGCTAACTGCAGTGACATAGCTGCCTATTCATAGTTCCCCAGAGGGCAAGAAATGTGCTGAAGTCTGCTAGCAGAAGACCATAAAGACAGACCATGAGACGGGCCATGAGGACATGTACATCTTTTTTAAATGAGGACAGCTTGTTAGTGGACTGAGCAACTCTGGATGCTAGCCCCTACTTGCTCTTGGCCTTTGGGCAAATCAGCTAGCATCTTTCCTGGATTAAATTAACTATAAGCACAGGGATGAGATAAAGAGTGACTCATCTCCTCTCCTTCAGTGGTGGTTTAGCTACCAAAAAAAATGTCTTTTTGGCAAAAAAGTCCCTTGAGGCACATGAGAATAGCAGTACACAGACCAGACCAAGCTACTCGTTATAAGATGCTGTTAACACTCCAGAAAATCTTATGCAAGAATAAAGCACTTGCAGAGTGCAAGGAAATTGCAGATCCAACTTTTACTTTGAGAAAGGTTATTTACATTTCATGGGAGCATGCATCTTGCAGTCAGTGTTGAATACCCAAACACCACCACTGAGACAACACCACAGATTTGACACTTGTGATGCTTTCTGCTGTGAAAGGCAGATAATCTTCCTCCAATCCTTTCCAGGGGCACCGAGTGAGTAATAGGAGTACTTTTGAAGAAGTTACATAGCTAAAAGTATAAGAGATTACATTTCTTGCTCTTTTGGTCAAGAAACCAAGAAAATGGTCACATAATGCAGGACACTGCTCAGAACGAAGTGGAAGAGGAGTCCATTCTGGTGTGACAAAATTCATCGCTACAGCAGATACTGCTGAGTCAGGAGGATGATGTATGAAGAGACTTCATAAATTCACTGAGCAACAAAGAAAACTGATAAAGCTTTCGGGAGAATGCTGCACTGGAAGACTATTAGATTTTTTCCTATAAACAAAAGACAGGCTGTGTTTACCATCAGATCAACTACCTGTGTCTAAATCTGATGGATCCCAGTTGACAACAGTGAATAAATACCCTGTTCAAGTGTTACCTGCGTTATCACTGGCTTGCTTTGTCACTTTCTAAAGTTTTGTAGCCATTGAAGCTGGTTGATAAACAGTTGCCCATCAATAAAGATCATCCCTTAACTTCTAGGTTTGTCTCAGCAAAAGCCAACTTTTTCTAAATCACTGAAGCACTTTATCAAAATTTAAAGTGTGCTCATTAATTCAAGACTTCCCAAATTACCAGCTTATCTTAATTCACTATATAAGATACTCGTCAGGTGTTTAGAAGAAAAATTGACACCTGCAAATCCCGAGAGGGGTGAAGGGGTGGGCAACATGGGAGAGGAGGTGGGAGGGAGGATGTTCAAGACGACTTGAAGACTGCCTTAACAATGAATCCTCAGCTGAATATTCAGCCAACCACCCTGTGCCAGAAAATGGCATGGGTGTATCCAGAATCTGACACAAAAACAATCGTGTAAGACATAAGCATTATCTGATGCATTCATTTTTCTTGGATTTTTGAGAGAAGATGACAGACAAGATTATCTTCTTTTCAGGTCGTTGACAGACTTTAGGATGAACGATACAGGAAGCTAGAAACCATTATTTGAAAAGAAACCAGTATTATTAAACAGAAGAATCTAAAGCAACATGAAGGTCTTGATACTTTATGACCATTTAGCCAGGCCAAAATCTATACCCAATTAATGGAACTACAAAGATTTTCTACTTGTTAGGGAAGCACAAAACATGAGGCAGTTTCACAGTTTTTAGCGCATGGGGTAATTTAGCTCACATAATTTGCTATTGCTTTGTCACCAAACCAGCACCAAAACTTGTTATTTCCACTGTGACAAATGATCAAGCATAGATAGTAATTCAGTTCCATATCACATTTGATAAGGTTGATGGCTTCAGAAAGGAAAACCTGTAACTGCTTATTTGGCCAGATTATTATGAAATTATGTGGGCATTTGCTGCACAGCAGGGTATGGCTTTTATTGGACAGGAGCTCAGCGGACAGGAAAGCTGTGTTTTGAAACCGCAGATCTTGAGTTTCAATCCTGTTTTCTAGCGCAGGTCGTATTGAGACAGATCTCTTTGCAACTTGTTCCACACTGTTGGAACTGCTACCGCAAGTCTATTTGCTCACATACATTATTAATATCAGCCTCACGTGTCATCCCCCCTCTAACCTTCAGTCCAGCTATTTGAATTTCATTAGGCTATAAAGTCAGTTGAAACTCGGCACTGAAGACAGACAAATCACAACAATTCTCTTACCTCATTATTAAAGATTTCTATTACAGCATAAGGTATAAAGTTTACAAACTTCGTGTTTTTAAATGGGGAAAAAACCCAAAAGTTTCTTCTCTGATGAGGACGAAGCGTAGCGCTCCTCAAATCCTATTTTCTTCTTATATTATTTTAGAATACCTTGTAAAAATCGGTCCATTCCTTCAGAAGATTGCAGTTGCAAAGCAACATAGTTTTCCCCCTATAAAAGCATTCCTTTGGGACAGCAAGAATCCTGAGCAACATAAGGGGTTTTGAGAAATGCAGAGGATGAAAAGCATATAGGATGTCCAGCCTAGGTGACCACTTCTTGTTCTTTTCTTCTTCCAAGAAGCCTGAGAGATGCAAGATCAGAGACACTCTACAGTATGCAGTAACAGAATGTACAGCATATTTCCTCCAATGGAAAAAAGCCATGCTAACTTTCTTTAATTTTTTTTTTTTTTTAAAGTTTCAAAACAATGTCTCAGCCATTCCTCAAAAAAATCTTCAAAAACTAGGCTCAGCTTAAGGTCAGCATTTTGGAAATTTTTTTCATGTTAAAAAAGCTTTGTGCACAGGTAGATTGGTTCCATACTCAGCCACACAAGCAACGAAGCCTCACAACAGATTCTTTGGGTTCAGAACCTGTTTTTCCTCTTTCCATACTTTCACCCTCTAAAAGGTCCTTAACTGACAGTAGTAAATTACATCATTAAAGTTTTTGACAAACATCCCTGGATATTAGGAAAAACAGAGTGGTTAGTCTTTCTGTTAATCATAAGGCCTCTTTATATGTGGTTTTAATAACACAGTAATTCTCCTGTAGTATTCTTAGTGGCTGTTTGCTTTCCCTTTTATCATTCACATTCATGTACTGTCTGGTGCACTAGCTGTCCTTGACATTCCCTTATTAGGTTTACAAATAATCATTAATTTGTTTTGTGTTCTGCCTCCTGTTTCAGTGATATATAGGCATGTCATTACCTTTCTAAAGCGTATTCATTATTTTTCTTCTTCAAAAAAAGCCCACTACTTTTCACGCAGGGTTCAAGGCAATTTGCATGGTACACATGTAATGGTGTACACTGTTTAGTGCATCTTCACCAAAGTTTGTGTTATCTATTCTTTAGATTTCATAATTAACGGACTTGTGATCTGAAGTCTCTTTCACTGTTTGATTGCTCTGTCTTGATCTGTTTGAAAGGCACTGCACTATAGTGAATAGAATATTAAACTTGGACTCACGCTTGATTGTTATTCTTCATTTTGTCCCAGGCCTTTGTATTGCACCATCTCCGTTTTCCTCCCACCACAGAGGAAGCAAGGCATTCCTAAATATGGGGTTGCGTGAGGGTTTTTTTGTTGTTGTTTGCATTTTTGTTTGTTTGTTTTTAGGAGAGACAATCTCTTATTCTGGTTTTGTACAGTACCTGACACAGAGCTAGGGAATTAGTTGAGGCCTATAGGCACTAAGGCCTAAGGCCTTCTTTTTTCTGCTTCCGCTTTCCTCCATAGGCCATTTCTATCAGTTTAGCTCAAGTTTTGAGGAGAAGTTCGTTGATATAAAGAGGTTGCACTACTTCATGGTTTAAGCTCAGCATTTATACCAATGAATGCAGTATTAGTAACAGTAATTTCAGCAAAGGTTTGCAACATACCAGAAAATGCTAATACCAGTTTGATACATCAGATGTCCTTAAAATTACCAGTTAAGTTTAAAGTCACCCTCAGACTTGTGTATCTTCTATCCTAAGAAGCCAGCTCAGGATGGCTTGCTTAGAATCTCAGCACTCCACTGTGGCTGACTTTATTGAGGGGGCATTTACTGGCAATTCATCTGAAGTTTAAAGCCTTAAGAGACAAACATGTATCTTTTTATTATACTTTTTTCCCCAGCAGTTTTGGTAAGCTAGTTTATATAGTACTGTTGTTCGTACTGCTAAAAAAAAATGCATAGACATTCTGGATAATAAGCTTGTTGAAAATATACTCTTAATTAAAAAGTTAAAACCACACCAAACCAGTTCAAAATTTCACTCACATTTCTGATATTTATACTCTATATTTCCAAAATTAACAAAAGTTTAATAGCCAAATAAAGAGATAGCTATGACATGATTGTATTAAGTTGCCAAGAAGCTCTTAAGTAGTATGGGAAGAAGAACAAAGTAATAAGCCTGTAGCCATTCTCAGCAGAGTTTGAAGATTTAAGAAACTCTGGAATCAAAGACACATTTGTTCATAGTATCAGTTGGATTTGTAATTACAAAAGAGAACTAAAAAGGCACAAATGTGATTCGTGGGACTGGTGGACCCCGTCCCCTTCTGAAAGAACACCACCACCATGTTTTCTGTGGCTGACAAAATTGAAGTGTTATTATGGAATTACTCAGTAGTTTAAAAGGACCTATGGAAAAAATGAGAATTTCTAATAGAAAGTGGTGTAGGGGACAGCTTGTCCAAGGCTGGGTCCCACAAAAGCCTGCAAATGTCAGCCTCATGAAATAATTCCATTAAAGTTTGTACAATATTAGAGGCCACATGTCACAGACAGTTACCCGCAGATATTAGAAAAGCCATCCTGAAGAACAAAGGACAACGACCAGAACTAAATAATTTTGGCTGCACTCTCAGAAACAACAGTCAGGCATGTTATTTAATACATGGCACAGCCCAGGTGATGCTGGTTTATCAGCTTGATGCTGGAATTGAACGTGTAATTATCCAGTTCACCCTTTATGATAGGTATGTTCACAATAGATGCTGTCACTACCCTGGAAATAAGACCAGCACTAAGACTTTTTTTTTAAAGTTTCTATCATGAAGAGAAACTGAGAGACCAAGATACGAGGCAGATCACCCTCTCAGTGACTTTAAAACAGCAGAAGTTGGATGATTTCAAGACAGGCACATTAAAGAGAAAACAATTAAAGCAAGATTAATCTGATTTATACTGGAGAACCAGTATGAATCCAGATCTCTTATCTTCTGCCTTAAAGAAAACAGTAACAAAAATCAGTTGTGTCACGTGTTGCATTTTTTCTCATGCACACTAAGCTAGTATTAAAGAAACTTTGTGCCTTGTTATGCTAGTAGAACCCCATCATCAGTGATTTATTCAAAGAAATCATTAGACTTTATATTCAACAAAAGGAATTATCTGTCCTATACTTGTAACTCTGTGCATTTACCTGAATCCGCACTGAATATCTTATTTCTCTTTATATTACTTTGTAAGGAGCCATCCTTTATTTTGCTCTGAACCTTGTGTCAACATCTGCACATGTGTAAACCAAGTGTAAAACACCATCATGTCAAAAATGATAGTGTTTCCCACCCACTCTGAGAAGAATTATGGCACATTTAAGGCTGTTGGGGAATCTGGTCAGGAGTGTCTTGTAGCAGCCTTTTCCAACACAATCCAATTAAAGTGAGCCCTGTGCTGTCCTCTGTGTGATCTTCTAAAACTGTAATGTCAAAATTAGGGACTCAGCTGAATGAGATTTATTTTTAATGCATGTTTCAATCACCAACCCAGTGGAGTGAATAAACTGCAGCTTTCATTTCTTCCCAGAAACAAACTGTTGAAAAGGGTTAGTTATTGCACTTTCTTGGAAGTAATGTCTTACAGTGACAGATTTCTTTTCCACCTTGTATACTGTATTTGTACAAATGACAACAAGAACATGCAGCAGCATGTAGGATATTCACAACATTTTACTAGGGAATTACATTTGCAATGTGTTTTTCAGCATTTTCCTAACAGTATTTTCTCTGTATTTAGGGGTTCATAACTCCAGTGAAATTTCAATCTCAACTGGAACTTGGCAAACACATTCTCCACTCAAGAGATGTTTTTCATGTGAGCCTCAGAAAAAAAAAGCCATTAAATGGGAATGCATATGCATAGCTTATTGCAGAAATGACATTAAAACTGAAAAGAAACTATACTCATTGTATAAGTTTATATACCAATGGGAATTCTATAAGCTTTAGAACTGGAAAGCTTTTCTTAAGAAGAAATAAAAGCTATGGAGAAAGAATACTTCATCCTTCCTAGAAGAGGAAGTTATTAGTGTAAGCTTTAAGAGAAGAATGGAAGACGTTTTTGAGAGGTAAATAATCACATATCCATTCCTTTCCTTGAGTTAGCCAGGTCATAACTATCTGTACCTATATTAATATTGGGAATATCTGAAATAAATTGCATGCAAGTAAGATAAAGAATTACGTAGGTGTATTGGATGAAAATCTGAAGTGAGGTCTAGAAGGTAGACTCAATCCACAGAAGATTCATGAGCAGAAAAAAAAAATTCTTGCTCATTAAATAGGTTTTTCTATAGATTCCAAGGAAGTGATTTACAAAACAAAATACAGTAGCGCTGTGCATTAGCAGAATTAAAACCTGCTGTTCAGTAGGACTAACACAAAAAAGAAAATAGAAGTCAACATATAACAAGTTTCAGCTGCTTTAAAAAAAATTGGTTTAGTTTATCCAGTAAAACTTGACTGTCACAATGCAGTCAGTGTCAAAAACAAATGACTGAGCTTCCCCACAGCATATCAATGGAATCAAAAATCTATTAACTGCCTGCACATCAATATTCTTTTGCAACGACCATTTTAAATCTCAAGGCTAAAGACACACTCTCAAATGAAGTACCTCATCAAGTACCAAATAATTTAAAAGGTCATGAAGAAAGTTATGCTTGAGTAGTGTTGTAACAAATAAGCAAACCAAACAAGCAATAGCTCACCCACTTCCCCTTTCTGCCTCACTTAGCATCATCACTCCTTCCACACACTAGGCTTTGAAACCTCAGATAATAAAAGCTGTCACAAGTTTATTAAGGTCATGAACATACAACACCTGAATGATCTTAATATCCTTGGTACAACTCCTGAACTATATAAACCGGCCACACTTGTCTTTTTAAGAGCATCAATAGTACGTGTTTTATAACACACGTATAACTTTGACAGTGGCAATATTTGCACTGTTCCTAAATGTTTTAGAGGGGGAAAAAAAGTGGAATTCAAACCTCTTCCATATTCATGTACTTGTATCACATCTTACTGAAGACGACCTCAAACATCATACCCTAGATTACTTATGTATCAGAATTCTCTAAGTATAACCTATAGCAGCTTTGAGAATCTAATTCAGACAGGCTTTCATGCATGACTAACATTAATCAACTTATAAATCTTGATGTAGAAGTTTAGCTTAAGAAAAACACAGTAATTTAATCAGTGTTGTACACTGCAGTTATATTTTGTTCATCACTACCCATAATACTGTATCATTAAGCACATTTAATTCCACATAAAACAGTCAAGCAGTGAACTCTAAAGCCTTCCTCAGACGTCATTTAACCCAGCAAGCCTCAGGCACCACTGGAAAAAGCATGCAATTCGAGAAGAGGGATAAATCCAAAGACAGCACGAGTTTGGAAATATTTCATGTCTCAATGACCAAACGCAACAAGCTTGTATTAATAACAAGATTCCGTCATTGATAATACTAATTATTCATAGCAAGACATACTCCATAAAAGGACAGTGATCTTTTGAGGTACATATTACTGTGTTAAATACATAAATCCAATATAAATACAGGCTAATTTACTCCTCCATTACCCCCCTTTAAGTTCCAGTGGAATCGCTACAGCAAAGTGTGGATGCAAGACAGTGAATGACTTCACCCCAACCTCGGAAAGTCTCTCTCCTCCGCTCTCTTCTTCTGAAGTAATGAAACAGGCATCCTTCAGCCTCAGCAGAAGGTGTAAACGATGTTTACTGCTCTGTCCCTCACAGGTCACTTAATCTTATCTGTACTCAAGCAAAAAGAGTGCAGCGGGGAGGTCAAAAAACTACACATCCCACACATGCTCTTAATCTGCAGCCTGTTGTTATTTCAGATTTCCATGAACCTTGAGGGTTCATCTTTCAAAATGTGAAATGAGAACTACACAGCATCTACCCTACGTCGTAAGAGAATTCCTGAGGAAACCCTTATTTTCTTATTACGCTAAGAGTTACAGACCACCACTCTCGCATAACAACAGAAACCCATTGAAAACCGAATCGTCCGGCAACCATACAGGAAAGCGCAAATCATCTCTGAAGCAGCCTATCAATTGTCACTGAGCAGTGACAGCACAGAAGATGCTTTCCTGTGGAGTCCTGAGTCATCGGCCTGAACTTCTGCCACGTTCTTGCATTAGGCATTTGCCCGCTGAGCAGTTACTTGCCAACGCAGCAAGAGATAAACTTGTTAGCCATGGGGAGAACAGAAGGGGGGGCGGGAAAACAAACAATAAAACAAACAAAAACGTAGGGAAATAGTATAAAATCCCATGAATATCAGAGACAAAAAGTGGAAATAATCCTCGCCCCAGCACACATAAAACACAGGAGAGGTTCTGTAACATGCTCCTTCTAGGGACTCCTCTGAGGATTCAGAAGTACTTGTTTACATCTGGTACGTCAGTGTTTATACCTCTATTTTCACATGCTTTTTGACCCGGCAATTTTTGCTTGTTTGCTGTTTTCTTACAACTTCAATTATCAGGCGATAAAACCTTGAATTAGTTCAGTTTAGTTGGTGATCTGAACAGCTATTTCATGTCAACTGAAGTCAATTATTCAGTTTTAATTAACCACAAAAAGATCTAACCCCTTAGAAATAAAGAGTTCTCTTCCATCTTTTAAGCAAGTAAAAGAGTATAAACATCAATCATTTCTGAAATGCCAGTTAAAAATGAAGCTTCCCAGATGTTTTATTATTTCAATATGTGTAGACGCCTATTGGAATTTTTTCTGCAAGAACTCCTCTCCCCACATCCCCCCCATTTCATTAATAGTGAAATCATTAATGCGGTAGACAAAATGGATCACAATGACAAAACGAACATTTCCAAAAGTCTGTTGGTCAAGTGATATCAAAGAAGCAGTGTTGTCAGGGGGAAAGGTAAAAGATCACATGGGAGGAAGACTGAGATAAAATAAAGTGGATAATTTTTAACTTGGGAAAAGTTTAACAAGAAAGGTACCACAAAAGCCTACACATTGGTTTGTCAAACCCTTTTTTCCAATTTTTTTTTCCTTGTAGCCATTGTCCACACCTCTTCAGTGCTATCTCAGGTGTGACTACAAGGTCTACGCAGTAATTGCGGAGCTCAGCCTGTTCTAGCTAGCAGAGGCTGTGGGCATGTTGGAATTATCTGACAGCCTACAGATTTTAGACTAAATTATATGTACAATTATGTAATGGTCTGTTTTATAGTTCATTATGGAATTTACAATACAGTCCTACAGAGAACCTACAGACGGGAAAAATAACACACTTTCTTTTGTGAGTGAAATCTAATTATATGTTTAAATCTCAAAACATTTGAACTGCAATTTAAAGCAGAAGAAGGTGAATTAGAAAGCAAAGTTAATAAGAACTAAACAGTTATGAATGTCTAGTATGGCTTGGCAATGACTGTTTTACTTAAATCATACATATTCAAAACAACTCTCTTCACAGGTTAACATTTTCCTCGCTCACCAACAAGAGCCCAGTTCACTACAGCAATATCTACTGTTCCTTAAATGGGAGCTTACAAAATATTCTGACAGCCTCCAACTTAATTGAAACTTGTAGTCAGTGAAAGGTAGAGGGAGGAGATAGACACAATACTGAGGATGTAATTTTAGTCAGTTTAATGCAATCAATGTGAGCCATCATTCAAAACTCAGAAAGTGTCTTCATGGATTCAAAAGACAAATATTGAACAGTTCCCTCCCTTTTGGGGGATTAATACCGTTCACAAAACTATATTCTTATCGGATACTAAGAATGTCTTCAAATTCATTCTCCTCTGCAAAAAAAGAGATTGCAATCTGCCATTGATAGAAAAAGCCTAGAATTTCAGTTTTACTCCTACGATAAGTTCATCTCTATTTAGTGGCTAATTTTATTTGAAATAGAGATGAATAAACATACCAATGGCAAACCACTGGAAAATGTTGATTCAAACTTTAAATCCGCTGTCAAAACTAGAAGCCTTCCAAATGAACATGCCCCATGTTGTGGTATTTGCAGATATCTGCACTCTGTCATCATGGCCTCTGTGTCAACTTTAGCTTTCATAAGCTCTGTAAATTAATTCTGAATTATTATTGAAACAACTCCACCACAATTCAGAGCTTAGCAAGTCTTTTAAACACTTTTCAAATATGCGTAACTAATCTATAATTTTATATTCTGGATCTGTGATCTTGTCATGAGGACATGCAACTGCACTGCAGAGAAATCACGCCTCAGATGATCACAACTCCTCCCACGTTTCTCCCATTATGTGAAGGATAGAAAATTATTTCACCTGCAAACCTTTCTTAAACTGGTTTTGTAAAATCTGTTATTTTCAAAAACTCAGCCTTTCAAGGCACGTTATCTGAAAAAACGTTCTTTTTAAATTTCTTGTGAGTTTCCAGTCTTCTTTGTACAGACATATACTTGATTAAAAAATAATCCAGAAATTATGAAATTTTTAAAATCTTGTACTTTAAAGCCTCTTCCCCTCTTTAACACTTTTCATAGAGCAGTTTCATCTCATTACATGCCTAATAGGGAAGGACTAGTGTCACATCTTTAATCAATTCCTGCTTATTTTTTGATTTTTTTTTTTTTAAAGATTTTCAGAGTACAGGTTCCTTCCTTGCATGATTTAATGAGAGACTAGTTTTATGAAGAGGGAATGAAGGTCCTTTCCTTTTTGCCAAGACCAAACTCAAGGCCTTGTGTGAAGAAAACTATTTGTGCAATGTTTCCTTGGTGAGCAAGTAGGGACAGAAAAATTTTAGGCCCAGAGAGCCTTCCATGGAACATGCTCATTGCTAATTAATTCCGATTACTTTATAGCTGAAGGACTGAAATACAGGGAAAGTAATTTGAATTTTACTCTGGAAAAAATATCTTTGCTGCTTATACATTATAAGACAACACATTAGTTACACATCTAATTTGGGGACATAATTGGTCATCACCCAGCAATGAAATCGGTTCTGAGCATTAAGATGCTTCAAAAGACAACTTTTTTGTTGGAAGATACTAAAAAGTTGCTTGCACCAAAGGCATTATTAAGCATGCCACTGATTTTGAGATAATGTATACAGAAGTGCACATATCACTAGAAGCAAAAAATCTTAAGCAGTTAACGATTTCAGTAGTATGTAGGGTTTTATCAATGTTTGTGTCATATTGCACATTACTGGAAACAGTCATGCTATTTGGAGAAGCATCAATTTAGGATTTCCTTATGATACATTTGCAAGATTTGTTTTGGCGTACGGGACCTGGCTGATCTTTTCACCAGGGAATTAGTTCAGATTAGCATTTGTAGTGCTCTAGATCTCTTTAAATGACATACCGTCCCCTCTTGACACAAGCAAGAGAGGAGCATGCTAGGCCTTGCTATCTTATCCTTTTCTTCTCTCCCAGGCATGTTGGGAGATGCAATGCTTATACTGTAGATATCACACACAGAGTACTGGGAGCTGCTTAGAGACACACGTGGAATTTGCTATAGGGCAGTGTAAGTTTTATACAGAAAGTCCAGATAATGTTTTTGTTGAATCTTCCTCCGCAACCTCTAAGGTGAGCAGTATTCAGCCTTTCTATCTTACCTCCAATAACTCCCTGGCCTATACCCTCAGAGTATTTCTCTAGAAAGCTGTACCTCCAAATTAGGCTTTGCCTGAATTAAGATAGTAGCTATAATGCATATTCATGGTAAAATGTGTACCTATCTTAGCAAGTTTGGCCATGCTTTCCAGTTAATGATGCTTATACATTAAGGGCAGAGTCCATTATCACATTACTCTGTTTTTAGGCTTCCTTTCTTTTAGGCTTCCACTAGAATGTGTCGATGAATCACATATGCAGTACCTAGGTCTTGTCAGTGTCATTCTAGGTCAGTCTTCCTAATTAGAAACTGCATCTCTTCTTTCTAAACTTAGTATGAAAAACAAACAATATAACCTGCTAAAGACTTAATTAATAACTTGCTGATCTTTCAAGTGCAAGGAATTTTAGTTATAGACAGTGGCAAAAACCAGAATGCTTTTAGTAAAAAAAAATTTTTAAGTGAATCTGCCACCAACTGCACTACTTCTATTTGGCTTGTATTGTTACCCTAGAGGTAAAAAGCATAGATGTTTTTGTCTTGTTATCAACCTAGACTCTGTATATAGATCTTACATATTTATTATAGATCTTACATATTTATTAGATATACAATAGAGTAGGTACCTAAAGAGGAATGATAAAACAAAAATAAATTTAACAAGCCCCACCAATTAGGTACCTATCCAGGAGATAACCCTCTTGCATTTCCAGTTGGGTATGTCCAAGATTTTGCCTCTCCCATGAAGGACAACTAGACACTTGACCATGGATGAAGAAATGCCTCCATCCTCTCCAGATCCAAACTACAGAATTACCCCTTGAGGGCAGATGATTGGAAATACACTTTTTCCTCTTAAAACCAAGAGGAAGTTTTCTTCTAAACATCACATGTAATGTTATTCTTTGACCAAGGGACTCAAACCCTCAGCTTTCCAGTGCATACTTTCAAGTATCACAGGACTCAAAAAACCCAAAAACAATATACTTCTGTTTACATTAAGCCATTAATTAGTGGAAGACACAAGCAAAATCCAGTACAAATATACCCCCAACAAGGTTAGCTAGACCAGAAAGATAAGTAATGCATATAGCAGTAGCTCAGCAATAGAATACTCAAACGGACAGTGTGAAGTGTTGATACTGAGCATCTTCACCACATTAAACTGAGCACATCAGACAGGTTTTATATTTGGATAATGGAAAAAACAGTTGCGAAACTCCTTAAGCTAAAATCCATGTTTTCTACTTCTTAGATGTCGTACATAGAATGTAACATAGTAAGTATCCTCCTCCTTTAGTAAGGTTTCACAAAATGTTTTCCATATCTAGTTCATGAAGAGTAACTACATCACTGCGTGCAACAACATTATGAACTGCCTACTGCGTCGTTCAAACCGTTTTCATATCACAGTAAAATGTGTGAGGAGCCAGACACTCAAATAGTTAGGCCAAACAAGTTTAAGATGTAGAAGTTGAACCCCAAAGCACTCCAAGTCAGAAGAGAAAAGAAGTGCTCAACAAGGTTAAAGACATCAGGTTTAGGAACCGTGCAGTAGAGTGTTTTTAAATTGTAATTATTTCCAAGTCAAACCCACCTTCATCTACATCTATTTTAGAAAAAGGGAAATGTGTTTTGATTAGTTGTTTTAACTCCAGCTGTAATTCTAAGCAATACATTTTCTTAGTTCTTGAGAGGGCAGCTATTTACAGAATAGCAAGGGATTTTGTTTCTGTAATACATTTTCAGTTTGCTTGTGTACATTCATGAGCTGCTTTTTATATTTGAAGTAGTATTAAGTGCTTCAAAAATATTACACATTTATGTACAAAAACAAGCCTTAATGCAAGATGATTTCTCCAAAGAAATCATAATAGAAGTCCATTAACTTAAAAACAAAAATGGTAAACTGTGTATCTGTCTATTCCTTTCTGATTCTGTTAATAAGAATATGGATAGAGAGAAAGCAAAGCACATGTACAGTTTAATATACAAAGAAATGTATGTTTTTTAATGAAAAATTTTAGTAGCTCCTCATTTCAGGTACATGCACATTCCACTTACTCATCTAATCCTGTAACGATTATTTTCTAGGATACATTTTACAGTCTTTGAAGCAGCTGAATAATTTCAAAAACTGGAAAGCAACTATTATAGCAAAACTTGCCATAAAGTTTGAAGGTTGTCAGCAAATCAGTTCTACGTCTATAGTAATATCGTATAACAGATTATAGAGGGAAGGCTCATTAGATTTTTATCATTTGAAGACCTAATATGGAATCCGTAAGTACCTGGTTGAGAAACAAAAAACATACAGTAATTAATGTACTATAGTATGCATGCATTGATTTTTACATGGACTATATTTTAGCAGTAATAATGTCTGGCACCAGACTACAAATCAATAGGAGACACTATCGTGCTGTTGGTTTTAAAAAAAAAATTAAGGAAAACAATCCTTTGTTTAACTGGCACCAGAGTTCCACATCCCAATTTTGCTATTGTAATGCTTGCTGTTATTTTAAATAAGATTCTCATTCCAACTTATTTTGCCAAATAAAAACCCAATCTTTGTACTAGTTCTGTTCTTCTCAGAAGAAACACACTGTCAAATTTAGAAAAAAGCAAAACACTAGTATCAGATGGAAATGGGACCCAGTCTTCTGCATGTGAATATCCTTGAGCATTTGCGTTTGCCGTCACAGTTCAAACACCATAATGTTATGCTTTGCTTTCCTTCATTCATTTCTCCTAGAATTGTTAAGCAAGTTTCAGACTAATATGTGAACAGAAGATGAGCAAGAGACACTGGATGAGTTTCCTGAAAAGGCATTACTGAATATTAAGAACAGAAGCAGGAGGAGTGAGCATGTCTGTACTTCACCAAAATCACTGTAAGAGTGAGCAACACTTTCATTAGATCCAAAAGTGTTTCTTTTTATTATGGCTGGGAAAATTCAGAATTTCAAACACAGTAGTAATCCAAAAGTTACTAACCTTCAAAGAAAAAGACAAAAGTTAATTCTGAAGGTTCAATACGTTGTTTAACTCTTGGAAGGCCCCCAGGCTGAAGGGAACATGGCAGGTAGCACCAGGGAACAACTTCTGTCTTCACTAGCTGTTCTTTGCTAACTTCTCAGGTATAGACCCGCACCCTTGCACAAGGGAGTTTCCAATCACCCCACAATATAGGGGGATAAGTTAAGGGCCAACTCCAAAAAAGCTGTACCGGAGCAAGTAGCAGGCAAGTGACCCAGGATGGAGCCTATGGGGGCCAAACAAGAAAGGCCTGTGCGTCCAGACCTGTGCAGTCATTTCATGAGCTTGCTTTCATAGACTTCAAAAAAAATTTTTAAAAACTCACAGTTTGTAGGCTGTAACTTCACAGAACCCCATGAAAATGACAGAAGGAAAGAAAATATTACACTAGCAAGAGTCGTAAGGCATATAGAAATCCAAGGACAATTATGGTACATATGAAAGATATTTTGCCTTATGGAAGAAGTTATTTTACTTAAGACTTCAGGTCAGAACAGCCTCTAGAACAGTATTGCCAATATTATGGCATGCTAAAAATTATCCAGACAAAAAAGAATACTCACAATTAAGATTCCCATTACTGATAACGCAGCCCATTTTAAAAAAAGCGAGGCCGGAAAAAAGGAAACTAGCCTTAATTTAAGGAAAAAAGATCAGACTAGGCAATCTCTTTCTCCCAAGAACCTATAGCTCTTTCACTTCCAAGGCAATACCAGGCCTGCTTCCATTGTTTTTTCCTGTTAGTAGCTCACAGCCAAGAAAAGCTGGCATGGGTAACTTAAAATCCATTGTCATTACCATTTGACTTAGCACACAGGATGAAGCTGATGGAAGTAAGAGATTTTCCACTTTTTATACTGTGGTTAGTATTTCAATATTTTTAGAATAAAGAAAACAAATAGGATTATTATGTATGTTTATAGTATGAGGAAAATAATCTAAAAATTAAATTAGCACAATAACCTTTAAGCAAAAGTATGTATGCAACCTCTATAAAGGTTGCTGCTAATACACAGGAAAAAAGCATTATTTGTTCTAGAATGTCTTTAGATTAGCCAGCTGGTTCTGTTACATACCAAAAGATTAGAGTTTAAAGGGTATTAGGGACCTACAGATCCTGTTTCTCTCAGCAGGTCTTACAAACACACAGTTCTCGGGGGGGGGAGGGGAGGAAAAGATCTCCTGTGATCTTACCTTACAATTCTTTTCTAAAACACATTGCTGATTTCAGAAATATTCAGCCAATATTTCCATAGAGGGTTGCGATTTAACTGTTTTACCATATAACAATAGACTTAAGCCCATAAAGATACACTTAAGAAGTTTCTTAAATTAGGGACCTAATATTAGGAAATACTCCTAATTTGAAATTCTACCTTAGAGTGAGGATTGAAAGCATTCAGCAACTCCTAACATTTGACTTGCTATTTTTAGCCAGGAAAGTGTGTGATCTAGCGCAGCACCATTTGCTTTTTTAAATTGATTGCGCTGTCTTTTCACTGGTAATAAATATACTACCCTAACACCATTTACATAAAAATCTGGAACCAACACAGCATCAGGCTGAAATGCAGAAGAGCAAATCTGTGTTTGAGTGACCTTTATGTATAGGTGCCCACAAAAACCTACTAACAAATAAAAGCTTTTTCAGGGCTGTGAGGTGTTACCGACACAAGTTTAGAAAGCATAAATCAAGATACAACAGAAAAAGGAGTAGTATGTGGTAGAAAAAGAAAACAAAACAGCACTCTTCAGAAGACAGGTTAGCTAAAAAGAGAATCCAGCATTACACTCGCTCTGATTTGCTGGGTTTAGTATTCAAGTGGTTGAGACACTCATCATTTACATTTCAAAGAGAAAACTGAAGCTTGCTGATGATCTTCCACAGAGTGTGGGTGAGACTGCCTAATTCTGCATGACCCGTATCCATGGAAGCAGAGGAAGCACCTTCGGCACCCACCCTTCCCAGCATCGTTCACGCAACTCGAGCGTCGTCTCTCTCTCACCCGAAGCAATCACATTTACCAACATAAAACCCAACTCGGGCATAAAGGTAAACTTTTTCAAGATAACAAAGTCCTTGGTATACCTCTTTCTAAGAGTATCAATACATCTAGTGGAACTAAGTCTAGGAAAGAGATATAAACAATGGCAGGTTGTTCACCTGCAGATGAAGAAATGAGGAAGCAAAGTGATTCAGCCAGCACACATCTTGACTTCACTGATTTTTTTTTTCTGCAGGTGCTATTATTGCAATGAAACCAACAGTCTTAACTGTTGATGTTTGTCCATGTTCTTTTGAATTTGAATATATATACAGCAGAAGATGTCAACATACCCCCTAACACTGTGTAGCACTAAATTTCTCAGAGGAAGATCTGAGCACCTGACTGCCAAATTTCACTATCCTAACACCTTTTTTTTTGGGGTGGAGGGAGGCCGTGGGAAGGAACATGCTTAAGGACAGAAAACTTGTCTAATGGGCCCAAATTGTTGTTGTCTGAAGAAAAAGGAGCGATATATACAAGAACAGCATTTGGCCATTCTCTTCTCAAGCTGAACTTTAAAGTGTGTTCCAGTTTAGTGCACATTTGAGAAAAAAAATTTGCTTCGGTTTAGTTTCCTGGCAGACTTCTCCCTTGCTCACTGCTTAAAAGCAAATGCTATGAAATTAAGTCTCAAAGGTTTTGTAGAAGAACAAACATGTGTGAGATGTTCTCTTTAG
Source organism: Fulmarus glacialis (assembly GCF_000690835.1). Classification (NCBI taxonomy): domain Eukaryota; kingdom Metazoa; phylum Chordata; class Aves; order Procellariiformes; family Procellariidae; genus Fulmarus; species Fulmarus glacialis. The sequence continues at coordinate 22,888 of NW_009188379.1, read as the reverse complement.
AACCATGGTTGCTTCTGTCAGATAACACACCATCGTAGCTCTATATGGGGATAAAGGAGGGCACTCATTTGTTTTTCCTCCTTTTACTCTAAAGGTAGCAATTTATAATCCACAGTTCTTAGCTGGAGAACTCTTAGAAATAATATATACTTTTCCTGTACTCCTAGAAATAATATATAGATATGAACAGATATAATAATGAGAACACAACCTTTATTTCTTCCTTGGCAACTTAATATTTTCAAAAGAATGTCTTTGAGACTTTTCCTGCCACTGACAGTGTAAGACCAGACTTCTGCAACTTGAGAGTCCTATTAAAGTAAATTGGGCACAACAGTTACACCCGTTTTCTCCACCGCAATTTTAAGTTCCAGTCCTAAAACAGAGTGCAAGTGAGGTGTCTCATCTTCCCCAATTCAGAAAGTCCCTCACAGTCAAAAATAACCTTAGTGAACTCCATATCAACTTGATAGATAAAACAAGAGTATTTACATTTATCCTGCCTCTTTCATCAACCTCACTGCATCTAAAAAACCAACTTCTGTCTGTCTGAAGAATCATTTATAGTATTTAGTCATTATAGGTTTAAAAACTAAAACAAACATTTTAAAAAGTGAACATCTAAACGTTTTGTTTTGATTCTTTGTGGGAGTAACAGAAACAATGTTCATTTTTCCCCCTTCACATCTCCCCTCTTTTCTTTCACAGGAATATCCTATTCAGTTCCACAGTCTGAAAATGACCTTTTATTTCAACAGCTCTGTGGGCTCCACTACTTGCAGAAACAAACATTATCTTCCTGGCACAATAGCGACTATTTTAATATTCTCTTCAGACTCTCTCTTCATTGCAATCCTAATAAACGCACTCAGGTTTACGATGAAGAGAGATCCTACCAGACAAATGGCAGCAAGGTTACAAGATCGAGCTGGCGACCTTCTGAAAGCTGGTTTTCCAGAGCTGCCTGATGGGGTGAACATTCCAGCGATGTTATTCATTGAAACAGGAACTCCAAATATTCCCCTTTTCTAAACAATGTCATTTTACCTCGACAACTTATCATCACTGGCTTTCTCCTGTTCATCTCCTAGGTCAGGAAAGAAAGGTGAACAATTTATCACTCATGAATCCCTGATTTTAATGCAGATATTAACTGAAATTCAATTTCCATTGAATACGTATTTTGAATATTATATACACATACATATGCAGTAGCATTAAGGCACAAAAGCTAAACATATCTGTCAGATCTGATCTGAACTGGGATGGAGATACAGCATTTTTCAACTACTGTATAAAACACTAGTGACTTATACTTCGCAAATTCCTGATTTTTCTAAAGCCTTTAAGCCATTTAACCATTTGAAAGCAAACAGCTTAACAGGATTTCCAGTTTTATAACTCATTTGACTTCAGCTTGCAAGCGTTAAAAAAAGGGTTAGGTCACACAGGTTCATTTATTCTGAATACCACAAACCTGTAACGATTTGTCTGCTTTCTTTTCAGAAGGAGGATTTACAATTTGGATTATACCCCACAGAGCTATACACAAAGGTGTCCTTCCATGCGCTAATCTCCCTCTTTTGGCACAGAGATTACACCTCTGAGATACTCCCTGGATGACAGAGAGGGGCCCACCGTTGGTTTGTCGCACACTGAGAAAGCTGATGCCATCACTTCAGATGTATTTGGGTTTCTTATTTGGGTACTACTGCAACCGAAACTTAAAAGCCACCTCGTAAAACTTCAAGTATTCCTCTTTTTTGCCTGAAAAGCAGACAGATTCAGTCCTTACCTTACATCCTAAAAGGGCACCTTCGATTTGCCAGGAAATATTTAGAATTCAGCTTGCTTCAGCACAGAGAATTACAGGGTACAACCCCAAGCAAATTAATAACACACCAACACTAGGAAAATAAGGTCACAGTGTCTTTGGCATGGTTTTGAATAGGACAGTCACAGTTGGTCTAGATTCTTGTGTTAATACCTTCTCTGAAGGCATACTTTTAATTAAGTGTGGTAGAAAAAGTGGATATGCCAGGTATGGAGAGTAAGCCTCATGTTCCTCTACTCACACTGTAAGTTAGAGAAGTGAACAGAGTTTAGTTTCATAGTGTCCTTTTCATACAGATCCTTCCAGAACACTGAAGGAAGCTGAACCTGGGATACAGAGTTGATTACAGAAGCAGTATCTCCATCTACGTAGATGCCCGTAGTTTTCTATAGCTCTCCACTAAGTCCACCAGCTATCACCAAGGAGCATTGCCAAGCTTATCCTGCAACACAGGGGACTATATAGTAACAGAAGAACAACGGAACTACTTTGTCCTTCTCCAGATTACCCCAGAGATTTTACAATATAGCTCCATGTAATTCAGGTTTGTATTTCTGTATCTCCTAGTAGGCAGGCATATATTTTCTGTTATGTTCTGGTAAGTTACTGTAAGTATTCTAAATGGTGCTCTACAATACCATGTATTCATGTTATTAGTATATTTCTCAAAAAGAGGAATTTTTTTCCCCCTTCAGCGTTAAAATAATCTTTTGTTGTCATCTTTTAAAGTAACCAGCTGCTTCCTGACAGGATCTAGTTTACACCTCAACTGGTACCACTATAAGGTATTTCTTCAAAACATTAAAATCCAGTGCAGCTTTATTTGCTGACATTGCTATAATCTTAAAACTACTTTTGTCAGTCTACATAGCCCCTACACGTGTTGTCTTGAACTGATGCAGCAACAACAATGCAGTAACTTTGCTTGCAGTTACATTTTGTAGAAAGGAGTCTGTAACTGGGAAATGGGAAATTATACCCAGGACATTCCAACAACACAGAGAGACGCTACAGATCAAGAGGTAATAAGTATCAGCAAGGTCAGTGCCAGCGTCTCAGAGGGTAAATCAGAATAGAAAGTTAGTAAAAAAGATCCTACAAAGTAAGTAACAGGGCATACATGCAGAGATGTTCCTCAAGCAAACAGGGTTAGGTGAGCTGCCTTAAGATCTGAGCTCTTCCCATCCAGATTCTGTGTTCTCCAAATCACAGTGACTTAAAGACAACTGGAATTATAAATCCGCTAATATTTTTAAAAGGTCGTTTTCTTCCCCTATCAAAGTCAAGAGAATTTAGTAGTCCAAAACCACACAGTTTAGAGCCTTATTTGTATATGGTCAAGAACAACCTTTCATAAAACAATCCTTTAACTTTCAAATGAAATTAGAAGTATTTAGTATAGTTCCAAGCAACTCTTGCCAAGTGGCTGTCAGATCAGAATGCTGTGCAGTATACTTGACAGAAAACCTAGTGTAGTAACAAGAAACCAACCCGAGATTTAGTACTGGAATAATCCAGACTCTGCCAAAAGAATCACACAATAAGTGCACACTGTAACAGAGCTTTTGGGATTCTTATTCATGCATACTTAGACTCTCACAATTATAATCATGCACCCTGTTGTTTCAGGTGCTCCTCAAATTTAGTTTTAAGAGTTATACTTAGGCTACCCTTAATAAAAAGTAAATACATATATTAAAAGAGTGGGAAAATCACTAAAAATACAGAAGGAAAAAATCCATCTCCCCTAAATATGCTTGGAACAATAGGACTGTAGAAGTATGATAGTCATACTACACAACTACTCTAATCTGCGTGATTACAGATCCAAGTAGTTTTTCCATTTATAATTCAAGGGTTACCTACACTACACTTAACCCACTTCCCTTTCTCACTTGGCCCTCTCCCCGCCTCTGCCAAAGTTGTGAACTAAAATACAGGCACCTCATATTGGTGTGAAACCAGTTAAGTTACCAGGATTAGTCATTCTGATGCATGTTCTGTTTTGTAGTGCATCTGTATTAGGCAAATGCATTTATATTAACGCAAATGTCTTAGTTGAGACATACTATAAACTGAAAGGAAAAGATACACATTTCAGTGATTAGAACAACAAAACATCTAAAGGTGAAGCATTAAATATAAGAGGACCCGAGCCGGAAGTCAAATTAACTTAAGGGCTTAACTACACCCCTGGAACGAAATGGTATTCATTGTTGGAAATACAAAGCAGACTCTGACAAGTCTAATTAATGAATAGAATTCTTGTGTCTTTTACAATAGAGCTTTAAACCGTCCCTACTCAGCAGGCCCAAAATGATTTCACTGGGGGGCACAGGGGCTATTGAGCTGAAATAGCAGCTGTTCTGCTCAGCTCGCCTCGCATCATACCAGAATCCCAGGGAGTTTTGTACTGCGTGCTAGCATCCCCCTCACCCCTCCCCTCCAAAAAGTAAACTTTATCATAATACCCAAGTGAAAAACCCAGGAAACAGTTCACATCTCTATGTGCGCCGCTTAAACTTTCAAAGATACTAAAATGGGTTTCAGGGTCTCCTTTCCCCTCCCCGATCTCGCCCAGGCAGGCATCAGTGAAGCACAACTTTCGCATGTTCACAGATTCCCGTATTCATAACTACCAAAATGGAGATCTACAAGGAAGACTGTTTCATGTTTAGGTTTCCATACGCCTATCAAACATTTTCTGAACCCTGTAAGAAGTGCTAAACTAAGACAGGTCATCTAAAGTTTATTAAAGCATCTGTGCATTCCAGCATGGAGTTCACGAATCTTGAATGCAACATTATTCAGCCAATTTAACAAGATTAGCCAGCCTGCTTTTTCCACTTTCTGTCATTTCTTCTTCCATAACAAGCTAGCTATGTAGCTAAGGGAAGCCAAGCTCTTTAAAGCTTTATTCTTTCACAGCTAGTAAAGTACAGCATTTACAATTGGGAGCTATCATGTCAGAAGCATAGTAGTTTCTCACGGGTCATTCAAAGTGTGCTACACAAACCAAAAACAAGAAAATAGAAAGGAGACCAGGAAGAAAGGAGACTAATTAAGAGTTCTAAATTTTAGTTAAACTCTGTTCAACCTTCTGCTTCTCAGATCCAGCTAGACAGCTAATAAGCCTCATGGAATTCTGGCTCTTAATTAACACACAATTATGTCTCCAGAAGGATTAGAAGTTTCATCAAATGCTCAAGAAGTCAGCTTCTACAGCTCAAATTAGATTACTGCCTACATTTCGGAGCAAGGGTTACTGCTCCATCTTCTATTTGTAACACACTTTTTTTTTAAATGCAATCACATCTTTAAAGGAGATAAAGGACACCTGCATTTTCATTGCACAAAGCTTCCCTCTATGTGAGCACATAACATTCCCAGCCAATAATTCAGTCACTTGACATGAAAAGATAACAGCCATTAATGTAAGCATCCCAGTTATACATTAACTGTTTGAAAGCAGAACAATCTGTGAGCAACCACCTTTCTGAAGACTAATCCAACATTTTATAGGCCAAGGTCTGACTCTCTGCTCCCTAGCAAGGAGCTGATCATCACGAGCAAAGCACTAAGCAAAGCAGAACCAGTTGCACCAGCAGCTTACACCACTAACTTCCACCAATGCGAACGATGCATTGTAAATGGCACCCCTCCCAAGGCGGACCACCTTCTTTGTCGGCAATTAGTCCCTCCTTGACTTCTGGCTAAACACATGCAGTCCATTCTAAAGCCCTGCCTCAGTTTTGTGAGAGCAGGTGTGAGTTTTAAATCACAACACCGGAGCACTTGCCCTTAATGGGACAGTCAATCCTCAGACTCCTCTCTTACTTTCCCCATCTCTAGCTGTCTTCAAGCCAAAGCCAACTATCATAGTCCTATGAGGAAGAAATCTGTATGACCAAAGAGTAAGAGAGCACAACCATCTCCTTTCCTCTAAACACACTAGCTTTCTTCTGCTCCTTCTGGCTGAAACTTTACTTTGTCAAGAGAAGCAGCTCTATGCTGCAAATTAATACATATTATCTCAATATATCACTTATTACAGTGCACTATGCTGGAAAGGCTTAGACAAATCAGGCCAGCTTTAAACTTTAAAACGAAACTGTACTAAGCTCACTTATTGGCAGCAACATGCTAATGGTTAGCCCTTACGCCTTGTTAATCTTTTTTGCTGCATGCAGAACTGTCAGCCTGTCACACCTCTACCCTAAGCCAGCTGCGAGTGGCACGCAGCACCACATAGCTGATGGCGGTTCTTCATTGCAGAGGTGAATGTGATCAGGCCTGACTGACAGCTCCTCAGCTAGGACAGCTAGGGCTGAGACAGGCTTGCCTTCTCTTCTCTGCCCTGCATCCTCCTTGAGGAAGGAACTTGCCCTCTTCCCCCCCACCGCCCCGCCCCAAGCAGGGGCAGCTCATCTGCTTCCAGTAATGCTTATCTTGGTTTTGCCACTCACCCCTGCGCATTTGGTAGGGCACTCTGCACATTCATCTTGCAACTTTTTGTTATTTGCATGTTTCCTGTGTGCAAATACACTCATCTTTGTTGCCCCTTTGGTAGTCACATTGGTTATATGTTGTATCTAGCCATGCCATCAGTGCTACAAAATACTCACTTACTGGTTTTTGTTAACCATCTTAGCATGCTCTTATTTGGGTTCAAGGCAAACTAACATTAATTACATCCTGATTAATGCACTTATAATTTGTAGGTGTCACAAGCCTTTGCTTTAGCTACACCTAGATATACAACTCCCACGCTAAACAGGTGCTTGTCTACCTGTGGTAGTGAAGAATTTCTTCTACAACCTGTGCTATACATAGCTTATCTTCATACTTGCAGAGAAAGTTTAATGTAGATATTTATTCTCCTCCCCCCCCACCCCCAAGAAAGTTCAGAAAACCCTGAAGATAGTTTTAAATGCAATGTGTTATTTCTGATAATACAAACTAGATACAGTATCAATCCTTGCTTCTGTTTACACTATTAATACTCAAGAGTTCTTCCTGCCCAGCACTGATGTGGTCTGCTATTTTGGAATATTACACCCTTTATTCCATCCACAGACTCATTCTTCAAATCCATGAAATACAGTAATACAGTAATAATGATTTGTCTAGTATATTTTGTGACTTACCTACTGTGATAAGTGACACCAACACTAAACAAACACACACACAAAAAAGTCTTCTTTTCTACTATTTCTACTTTGGCATCAGTTGCTTTACCTCTTTCTAATTTACCACATCCATAAGCATGGATCCTATTGAAGAAAAAGAATGAGTCTTTGGCCCACATTTTGGAGGCTGTTTGTTTATTCCCACGCCCCCACACACCCCCAGAATACAGGCATGGAGTTTAGATAACTCTGAATGTTTAAAATAGAATAAGGAAAATTGATTCTTTGCAACAAAATTAAACAATATACTCATTATCTGGATGGCATAGAAAGCATGCATTTAATTTAATGCTACATACATTTTTATTTCCATTACATCAGTTTCATTGTGCCCTGCCAACAAAATTTTCAAGCATAAAGTCCTGAACCCTGTTGAGGTTGTCTGGAAAAACACCAAAGTTTGATGAAGACACAGAAACAAGACCACAAACTTTGAACTGAGACTCTCTACCTGGGCCCAGTATTCCAGTTGTTGAGGTTCCAGCAAAAACCCAGAGAAAGAGATGGGTAACTAAAACACAACTGCTTGCCTGTCAGCTTTCAAAATAAGCTGATATATGTACTTAAAGTGCCCTTGTAAAATGAGGCCTTTGCTCCAAGCAAAACTCAATACCTACTCCACTCAAGCCTCCAGACAGAAATAGTTGCCAATGTAATTAAAAAAAAAAGCCAACACACACAACCAATTAATCATCCAAATTCACCATAAAAATGCAGTGTAACTTATATCCCCTAAGCCTGTCCCCAGAGCCCTGGTTCATCTCTGTCCCTGACCCTGCTAAGCCAGCTGCTAATGCCACCAGAGACTGCTGGCTATAGACCAACCACCATGGGTATACTTCCAGCCAGCTGAAGAGTCATGAAATTATCGTTTGGGAGTCCTGGGCAGCTGGAGAGGCAGCTAAAAAAGGTTTTCTGGCTGCTTAGTGCCTGGAGAAGTCCTGTAACAAAGTCTATAGACTGAAGATCTACCTCCAAAACTGTCAGCCTAGTTCCTGATCCCAAAGCCGACCTCTCCAGGCAGCGTGCTCACCCTGACACTCCTGGTGGTCGAGCCCCAAATCCTCATCACCGACTACAAGCATCTGAATGCCCATTCTGCCTGTTTCTGATGCTTGTCATCTGCCAAAACCAGAAAATACATGGATCGAGCCAAACGCTCAACTAGAGGAAATACATGGATCCAGTCACTCATTTCCAAGCTCTCTGAACCCTGTTGAATATGAGAGCTCCCAAAGCACCATGGTGGAGACAGGACCTGCCTTCCTGCATTCCATGGCCTCCCGCTCGCAGAGAGCAGGGCCTGTTGCAGTGGCTGTGTACCCGCTGAGGCCTTGCCTGTGGCCCCCCCTGAGGTCTTGCTGGTGGCCACCAGGCCCCTGTGGTGCCAGCACCCTGCTGGAGCTGGGGCACAAGGGATCTGCACCTCACCTCACCCCAGCCTGCAGGAGATATTGCCAGGGCAGGGAGAAGGAAACACATTAAAAGACTCAATGTAACAAAATTCACTTTTTTGCACAATACTTCTGTAGGTTTAGTGAGCATCTGAAGTCAGCCCTGGAGCTCACCCTTGGAAAGGCCCATTTTCTCCTCCTCCACCTCTGCTCAACTCACATGGCCAGCAGCAAGGACCATTTTGACTGAGAGCAAGCAACCTCTGAGCCAGTAACCAGGCCTGGGCTCAAGGAGCCGCTGCATGTAACAGGGGCTGGTAACCCTCCAGCTGACATAGGGCCCAGGCCACCCTCGGGCAGGACAGGACACTCACAAGCAGCAGGCTGGTGAGGATGGGTGCTGCCACTGCACCAGGTCTCGCTACAACTCTGTTGGGGTGCTGCCAGCCCCTGTCCCCCCCCAGTCCTTGCTTCCCAACCAGATACCCAGAAACAAAAACACCAACACAGAAAGAGAAACAAACCTAAAAAAATCCCAAACAACAAATCACACACAAATCAAACATACCAGGACATCTAGCCAGGCCAGCAAGATTCACCAGATGAGGTGACCCAGTACCGAAGAACCTGCTTCAAGGAGTCACAGAGACCAAGCCTTCCCCTCCACAACTGATACCTACACAGACAGCAAAGCCTCCCCAGCTGCCTTATCAGGGGTGGTTCCTAGCAGCTCCTTAAATCCTAGCTACATTTCATGTGTGTTGATCAACATATAATTGCTTTATACTTTCAAGCTGTGTATATCCCACTTGCAGAGCATCTTTGCACCTGGCTACAGGCACCCAAATAAACCCGCCCAGAAGGGGAGCGATAACCACCTACCTGCAGTCAGGTGGTAAAAAAAGTCCCCTTCCCCGAGACAGGAATTGTGTTTGGCCGTGAGCTTGTCATTGTCTCCATTAGGCATTGCCACACCATCCGTGTACACAAGGCACAGCTGAAACCCTGGTGGCCATCACAGCATTTTCACTTAGCCATGCGACAGGCCCCATCAGGGCTTGTCCTGGCATCGCTTCCCGTGAGAAAGCAGGATGCCAGGCTCCGCCGCGGCTCAGGTGCCTGCCCAACCACTGGTGCTACTACTACACTGGCCAGCCACAAAAATAAATGAAAAACCTATGTGGAGGCATGTGTAACTCAGCCACTGAGTTTGGTGCATCAGGTGTGAAGGAACACGGACATGGTGGCTGTCGTTGTCACGTAGAATAAAATAACTACCGTGAGCTGAAGGCTGCTCCAGATACTTTTTTTTTTTTAAGATATATATAGGCAAACTAAGCTCAACTTCTGGATCTTCTTTATTTTTAAACATTGACCAGTACCTTTATTTAATTATATATGCCTTTAAAATACCTTTCATGAAAACTTATTAAGTTTCCATAGTACCTTGTGGGTGCCTTCCCATTAACATTTCTTAGACTTTCCATAAAGGTGTGATTTATGGCCTTATTCTGAAACCACCCATCGGAGGGATTTCGAATTCACTGAGACAATCTGCGTGAGTAAATGTTACTCATGTACATTAGTGGTTTCCAAGTCAGGCAATTAACTTACAAATGTTTGCAGGCTCTTGCTTCATTTTTTTCATGCCATAGTCAGGCACAGTATTAATATCCAGTACTGAGTCTAATAAGATTTCCATTACCTTCTGGGGTTAATAATGAACACAGCAGGGACAAAATCAGTATCACTATATTAACTATCATTAAATAGGGTATCTAAGCATCAGCATCATAGTGAGCAAAAAGCTTAGTGTATATAAAAAATTTGTATTTGTCTACTTACCTCATTCAAATTCTAACTTTAACATTCAGCCTTGGATTTTAAAATTAGTAACATGCAAACACATTGTGCATGGTCAATTACACTGAACTCTACTATTTCACATAACTGCAGAAACTGTGAAAACCAGAAGTAAACTTTGTTTCAGCCAGTTTCAAACAAGTGTTTTAGATTTTTTTTCATTAACGAAAAAAAATGTCTGAATCAATTGATTTTAAAAATGGAATTCTCTGAAGAATTTGACCCTATGTATGACCATTTCAACTTAAAAACTGAATCCATACTACAAAATAGTAAAATTAAATTTTACTACATTCCTTCATTGAAAACATGCATCCGTGTAATTAAAATACTTACAGTTATCAAATCTGAGGTACGTATTATGTCTGGTTTAGCATATGGAAGCCTGTGGTAGAGGGTTCAAGGCATATTCCCCATTGGCTAACCTCGGGCACTTAATTTAAGTGTTTGTGCGGAGAAGTAGGCTCCATACAACCTGTCAAGCCAGCAAAGAGAGACAAACCCACACCACGTTAAGTCTGAAGTCACCTCCACACCTGATAAAATGATGGCAGAATGACATTTGGGGGGGAAGGAAGGAAAAAGAGAAAACGCCTCTTTGTTTAGGAGGAAGTCAATAAAACAGCAGGGGGAGAGGACCCACAAGGGATCCCAGCTCCCCACGTGCTCAGGGCAATGAACGCACCCGAGCACTCCGGTAATCCCATCCGAATTACACTGGGTGAAAGGGAGAAGGGCAGAGCTAACGTCTCCTGCGGTATTCTCCCATTACAGACTCAGGATACAGATAAAAGCATGAGCCCACAGGTTGCACAGGGCAGGCACAACCCAAACGCAGATGATGCCCATGCACGGCTCTTCCCTGCACTCTTCTCTGCTAAAAGCTTGATGATGGAAGGAGAGGCACCGTGCGAGCGCTGATTAACCTCAAAATGCACAAGTCTGCACAGTTCTGGTCTGAGGAAGTTTATTTATGGCTGACGTCTACTCGGGAAGACCTGCTACCCACTCATACTGTTGCAACCGACTGCAGCCACTCCAGTTTTAAAAGTAATCCTGCTCTTCTTAATGTGAGCCACACACCAATACCGTAAGTAATACTAGTTGGCATTTATTAGCAGTTTGAGATACAAGACACTCTAAGGGCTTAGAAAGTGTGGCCTCTTAAGGCAGGCCTCTTCAGAAAAAACTGAGGTAACACAGCAGAGAAACACAACGAGACTTTGCTTGCAGCTTCGTAATTTGCTTTTTTCAAGATTGGATCCACAGGTGAAATGCACAGAGCAGTAAGATAAACTTTCTAGGACTACATCTAGACCATCCTTGAATACTAAACATCTTTTAAAACATGCAATTAAAATGAAATAGTTTCATAAGAATCACAATTTATCTTCCCACATAAATGAGAACAAAATTAGTTTTAAATATCTCAGAAGCAAATTTTTTCCTCCTTCAGAATCAAACAGGGCTGAGGACTTTTTGAACAAAAGGATTGACAGCGAACACCTGCAAGCATCTGTAGCCACATGCATTTCTCATTTACATCTTTATTTTTCTCCTTCTTCTTCAAAGTAATTAAAATCTTCCTTTTGCTGGAAGGCCTGCGGGGAATGATCGCAGCGGAGCTGTTCTGAGAGACGATGAGGTCCTGAGGTGAACCAGCCTCCTCCGGGTCCTCGGTCAGCATCATCTCCACTGTACCACCGGCAGCGCAGCGCTCCTGGTAAAAACCTCTCTCGGTGTCCCCCCGGCAGGCGCCGGTGGCGCGTGGAAATGCCGTTTCCATTGCTCAGTGGACTGAATCTGAGGTTTGTGCCTCTGCCCAAGGGCTGACTCACTCCACTGACTTCCACCCCGACTGACCTAGCCTCATTTCGTCTGTGAGAGTCAAGCTGTACTTTAGGTAAGCGCAGCTAAATTTGGGAGATGATAACTTTATTTCTGCACGTCCACTCAATTAATCTGTTCCTGGACTGTCAGCGATAATAATTCTCCAAGAATTACCGATTAAGTCATACACTTAAAATTGTTTCCTAAAACCTCCTATTGTCATCCGAGAACTTTGACAGTGACTCTTGTCATTACAGCTCGCTACCCTTCAGCATCATCACATCCAAGATAAGGATTATGGTTTTGCTTGTTCATTCACAGGACTATAAATGTAGTGCAGGGATTACCACTTCATATTCTACTTCTTATTTGCTAAAACTTTCCTTACCTAATTTTCCCTCTGGGACCTTTGCAAACATGTATTTCCTCATTCTTTTATGGCATTTTCTGCAATTTCTCCTCATCTCCGTTATTACTACTGAAACTATTCACTGCCTTTCCCTTTCCATTTCGTAAAAACCTTAAATTCCCTCCCCTCCCCAAACTGTTTAAGGGCTTTCACTTCTGGTTTATATCAGATAGGCTAAAGCTCCAGTTTTCTGTTTTGCTTAATCCTAATTAAACTTCTGGCCCACATACAAATGATGCCTATTACCTCTGTGGCAGCTTTAGCTTTTGACTAATCTAGAAATACTCATTTTCCTATATATTTTGTACTAAAGGAAGTTGTCTTTAAAGATGAGCAACTTTGCTCTTCAAACACTTAATCAGTGAGTACCATACAGAGATGTAATCTTTCATACAGCCCTCCCTGCATCAATCCAGGATGAGGCATTTTGTACTACCTACGAACCAGAAGACTATTTAAGACCATGATAGGACATAAATATTCAGATTACAAAATAAATACATGAATTGAGAAGATTAAAAACAAACAAAAAAAAAAACCAAAGGGAAAAATTAATCCTGATGTAAAGCCAGCTAGTTAAACCGTATTCTTGCTATATAGCCACCATTAGCCAACCCCTGCAGTTTCCAGATGTTTATTACAGGATATGCCTGGACAAATCTTCTTTCATAAAAGCTCTTTGACACAAAGACATTAAACTTTAAGTACCTTAACAAAAAAGCAGACCTCTTAAAGGGGATTTACTTGAACTTTTTATATACAAAAACAGCTGGAAAGGGAAAAGAATGACAATGAAGTAAAACAATACTTACAGACAACCAGTTAGTAAATCTCCACCTTCTTCTCCTTTAGGCACAAAAGCAAACTCCATGCACCTTCAGCACCGGGTACACAATAGTCCTATTAAGCTCACCATTTTCTAGAAGATTAAGGGCTTGATCAAAAGAATACTGAAATCGCTGGAAATCTCGCTATTTGCTTGAACAACTTTGGATCTGGTCCATACAGACTCCGTAAGAATAACTGCTCATAACAACTCAGCTTAAAGCTGTAAGAAAACAACTCTGGCTATAACCTCCATAAAAATACAATAAAAAGGAACACATGCTTTCTTTCTATTTACTTTCCTTTCCATAATTTTTAAAATGGAAACTTCCAGCATTTTGCTCCACAATATAATCCAATTCATTTGGTCTGAGGAAGCGAAAGGAAAACAAAACAAGGCATAGAAGTCTGGTTCCCTATTCTGAGATGTATCATTATTCACAGTGAAAATAACTACTATTTCATCCCTCAGTTTGATGCTGAACCAAAAATTATTTGCCAAAAATTGGGGGGACAGTGGGACATACTTTTTCTTTCTAGAAAATGTTCTCTGTATTGCTGGTTCCAGGGTCCTGTTTCTGCATTTCTTCCATGTCCCAACTACCTATGGGCTTTTCATGACAATTTCACATGTTCATTAAATGCAAGGTCAGACTTCTGTAACCGCCAGTTTTAGTTCCACTTGTATGTATGCATGTATATGTACTGTAGAGCAAGGCCAAAAAATGAATATAGCATCAAATGATAAAAACAAGGAACATGATTCCAAAACATTTTAACCAAAACTTATGCTGGCTGGATACCGACCATTCCTAGTTTCAGGCAAGGCTTCTACTGTTTGCAGTGAGTGCCAGAGAAAATACATTTCTATTGCTCCTGTAAGAGAAGAAAAAAGAAAAAAAAAACCAACCCAAAAAACATGATCAAACAACAGTTGTCCACTGGCTGATGAACACACACAGATTTGTAGGATAAATGAAGCCGTGTCTACAAGCAGGAGCTCATCTTACCCCGTGTAAAAAAAACTCTGTCAAAAACTCCAGTGATTTAAGTGGGACTAGAACAGATGCCAAAGTTACGATGCTCTTATAGCCAGAAAGGTTAAACCATTTTGTAAATTTTTTTCTACCACTCTCACAGCCTGAAAGCTATTATTGCCTAATACCACATTTGGCAACCAGATGGTACTGAGGAAACCTCTATTCTAATTTTACAAGTATTTTAATAAATCTATGCTAGGCTTTTTAGATCACTAATATATGATTAGCATCTTCTATACATGAGTAGACAGATCATATATAAGCTGGATCAGGTTCAAGTTAATCATTCCATCACAAATTGGTAAATTGGACAAATCAAGCAACATGGAACATTTCCTGACTTCTTTCAAGACAAGTCAGATGTTACCTATAATCCAGCATACAGGGGATAAGCAGTAAACCTTGCCACTACAAAATTAACTTACCTATATATTCTAAAGACATTTAATAAGCCAAACGTGTTTATATCAGGCTGTATTTTGGCCACGGCCACAGCATTTTTGATGCAGCACTGGAAGCTCTAACACTGCATTTTTCATATTGCCAAACTACACCAAGTTCCTACAAAAAGTTCCCCAACTTCTGCTGTTAGGATGCCCAAAGCAGACATTTCTACTTCTGTCTCACTTCATTAGGCAGGCTTACAGAAAACCCTTCTTGGATTAGACTCATACACAGTAATGAAGTCCAATTCCTTTATAGGACCTTCTTACTCATGGACCTAATTCCATTTTTTCATAGGGGAGAAATAATATTATGCCCATTATACATACATAAAGAACTGAGGCATGGGAAAGTAAAGCAGTTCTTCCAAATCACCACCACTAGCAAAGCACAATCCTGTCTTCTAACTTTGGTACTACATCAAACGGCAATTTTTGCCATTCCCTAAAAGCACATAAACTCTGGAAACTGTTTTATTACAACAATCACCTCTAGAAATTTTCAGAACCAAATTATTACCCAGAAAGCTCATTTTGGCAGGAAAAAAATACAGTTAGATACATATTTTTTTTCTAGCCCCATTTTTTGTGATTTCTCAGATTAGAATACCAATCAGGTATTATCCTCCTTCTTCCCACAGAGACCACAACACAAGATGGTTATTTATTACCTATTGAAAATTCTAAAAAGGGACATTACAATTTACAGTTTTATATATATGGTTCTGTAGATAAAGGACTTCTGATGATGCTATAATTTTCTGAATTCTGGTCAAGGATTTTCAGTTAATATTCTTCAATACTGCCCTGTAAGCCTATAGTTACATTGCAAAATCAATGTATACAACTATTATTTGGCTTTTCTATCTTTGCTTGCAATAAGAACCGCATTTCTAAAGCTATTTATTGGCACTTTGGTAATGCCGTAAAGGCTATTTCTTCCTTCCTAATTGTGCTTTTGTTCCTTTCTGTGCTGAGCAAAATATGGCAAAGGGTCAAAGGTATGTATCCTTTCTTTCCAGCAAATTGAACGTTACAAACTAGTTTCCTGGTCACCTCCAGACTCTTAGAAACTACAGAGTGGTGGAAACTGGGGGACACAAGTGCTCCCCAGATCCCTGCTGCCCAACATTACAGCAGCCTGGGAGAGCTGCAGACAACTTTCTAACGCATTCTTCCAGAAGCGACTTTCCCAATTAAAGCCAGTAATAGACCACAACCAGCAATAGCAGTAAGTTATTCCAAAATATTCCCACTCTGCTCTTGACGCTGCCTTTTACAGGAAGCAACAACCCCCTTTCGCCAAGTTTCTCCCAATTATAGGGAAATCTATGAGAATCACTGAAAGCCTGCAAACTCTCGAATGCTTTTCGAAGCCAAGAAAATCCAAGCCTTCCTACAAGATTTCTATCATCTTCCCACTCCCCCCTAAATCACATTTACATGGCTTATTCTTCCATTTTACACTTCCCACAACTTGAGTCCTTCCTGTCTTGTCTTCCTTTTCCCTCCTTTTCTTGCAAATCTGTTTACTTTTCACGCTTAGCTGACGTAGAATTATCACAGCGCCTATGTTATAGTTTTCTCCACTATTACTTCTTTAAGTCAGCTCTCTGCCTTCTGGAGACAGACACTCCTCTCGTGACCGCACAGCAGTGCAGATTACTACGCAACAGTACGCTGCATCGCTACTTTTATTTGTAATAAAGCACAGCTCCTCTTTTTGCATGGGCATTACATCGTTTTTTGGCAATCCAGCTGCTGCCTCCCAGAGCTGCAGGATTTGCCGGACCATCCCTTCGAAGCAGCCGCCGCCGCAGCTCGCAGCTCTCTGGGAGCGCCGACCGCAGCAGGGCTGCAGAAAGGCTGCTGCTGGGGAAAGGATGCTCTCCCTCCCCGCGGCAGCGGGACGCTGCGCTGGGACGTGGCAGCCACCGAGGCCATCCAGCTGCTGCGCCGAGCGGCCAGGGAGGTGGGCCCCTGCCAGTCACGGGGGTAACGTTTTGTTGTCTTGAGTGGCGGAGCTGATCAGCCTCTCCCGAGAGCTTGGAAGTGCGTCGAATTAAAAGACGTTGCCTCTCGCTAGAGGCAGGGTGGGGTTTTTATTGGCCGCTGGTCCTGCTGGACTCGTGGCTCCTGCTCAACTCGATTGCAGCTGCATTCCCCTCTCCCCCCACACTCACATCTTGGAGTACTGTCATTTCTTTCCAAGCTCAACATCAAGGTTCACGTAATTACATATAAGCATATGTATATGATTGTATATGCATGCGTTACTTCAAAAAGATTTGCATAGTAAAGCCTGCAAAATGAGAAAACACCGATATTAAAGGAAGCAGGTGTGATTCAGCAGCTTGTTGTGGGCATGTTAGGAGACGGTCACATGTGGCTGCAGACTTCTTTAGCGCACATCGTGCCAACCCTCCACTTCCTACAAAATTGTAATCACCTCCGGAGCTCTTCTCATCATACCCAAGTGCTTTGCAAGTATTCACCCATTCATGTCAAAATACATTCGGCAATACTCTTATAGCCCTTCTTAAAACGGAGGAACTGGGGCATACGTTACATATGTTGACACACAATAGCATTTGGCATCCAACATAATTGACTACAAGATCTTTCTTTTCCTTCCTCGTGCATTGTACACTGTAACAGAAGCTGAAGTCCTGCAGGTGCTAACCAGCTCTGATTCAACATCAGCAGCGCCGCTCGTTGTGTACACCGATCAAACAACAAAAGCTTTTTGGAAAAGATCTTGTCTCAGAACAAAAATCTGGTACCGTTTGAGTCTCTTGTTCCAATGAACAAATTGCAGGACTGATGGGCAGCAGAGGGGGATCTTTTAGTACCAGATCACCGCAACGTACAGGCTCATTAGAAGCAACAACAGGAGTGACTTTCAAATCAAACATTTAAGTCTGATTATGCAACTTGCATACTTTGTTAATAATTTTTCCCAAGTTTTGCTGAGTGAGGCGTATCATCCCCGTCCCCCATAGCGGCAAGATCCTGCTGATCAGAGCAACCTTGCAGCTGCGTGAGGCGGTGGCTGCTGGGCCGGCGCAGCCCCCGGAGATCCTCAGTTTAGCACGGACTTCTGTTGAGAGAGACAATCTTTTGGTTTGATTTCTTAATTGAAAAACTGTAATTGTAGCAACACCAGGCCCCAACTTGCATAATGAATAGAGTGTGGACCAATGAGATCTATAGCACAGACTACTCCTACTTCACCTAATTAAGTAAGAGCTAGCAGTTGTGAGCCTTTCCATATGCATATGTAAAGCCTGCTGATAAAAGGGGAAGGGGAATTCTTAACAGTTTTTTTGTTGATGTTGTTAGGCTGCAGGAACTTAGGAAGCTGCTGAAAAGTCCGGTAGGATATTTAGCTTTGTGGCGATAGGCTGGTTGCTTTTGCTTTTAAGTCTAAATGCTTTTTAAATTTTTCTCTCTTACCATTTGTTTTGCTGAACTTACGTTTTTAGTCATTTCTCTACACTTCAGTACTTGTGACCTCCTTTTTCTGCCGTTCTATGTGTTGTCCCATATGCATGCTTTACTTTTTCTACTTTCTCCTGCTTCCCTACCACCAGTGGGAGTAGTAAGTTTATGGATGATAAGTGGACGCATGCTTTGAATCTCTATCCAGCTCTACAGAGGAGCCTGTAAAACCCTGGAAATAATTATTCTGAGAAAAATGGTGTTCATCCTCCACAGCAATCGTGTGGAACATACGAACTTGCACAGTTTCTGTCATGCAGTTCAGCCACTAAGCAGGAGTTGTGAGAGGAGATGTCTAGCACAGATTTTTCAAGGACCAACTTACAAATTTCTGAGAGTGTGTAAGCTGAGGCTTTTCAAGGACTTATCACTTTGATGTATCTTCCCGAGAATGGCAAAAAGCACTCTTGAGACCTCCATCTGCTAAAGTCACTCTTCCAAAATGTGGAGGTGGTAAAACTTCTGAATTGAATGTTGCAATATTTTTAGCATAGACAAAATAATGTGTTTTCTTTGATTATTGCCTCATAAATGACTAAACTGCTTTCCAATTGGAACTTCCTCAATCCTCAAACTGAGGTGGGTAACAGTATGGAAAAGCTGTTGGAAAAGCCAGATGCAATTTGAGGAGAAAAAGCAAGCACCCGAGTATAGGGTCTCATCATGTGAAGACTCAAATAGAAAAATGCAGTCTTGACTATAGGTGGCGAAAGCAGCTCCACCTAGAACAGTTATAAAAAAATACAGATGTGCGCCCTCTTCCCAAGTGACTACATAATTATAACATCCTTTTTCCCATCTTTCTCCTTTCCCCTCCTGGTTGGTGCTACTGTTATCTGTTGTGTAGTTGGTATGATGACTCAGATGATGGAATTATGCTGGAGATTATATATCTATGGAACACTGAGGCCCAAGAATGCAAATTCTTCTGGGCAAACAATCTAGGGGGTTTTTTGCAGCTATTCTGCCAAGCACTACACGTTATAAGGATAAGAATAAAAGTTTTATATTTTTAACTACTGCTTTCAAGCTGAACCTCAAAACAAGCTATGCTTTAGTTCAAGGCTTGAACTTGCTGTTGAAAAGAAAATCAACAGAGCAATTTTCTTTATCTTGAGTAACTACATCTACCTATGGCCTTGAGTGTATAATAAGAAGCTTAAAAGAGTCTCAAACAACTGGAGTTTTCCACTGCAGTTTTGTCCTCATTTGCTCTAGAAATCATTCAAGCTTAGCAGCATTTGTTAAATTCAGATACAGGTCAACTGTATTTCGATGAAGTTCAAAGAAATGGGTGCAGCTGATTGAGCCACAGCATAAAAAAAGAAATTTATACAGAAAATAGTGGCTTGATGATACCTGTTTTGATAAATGTGGTAACATTCTGCTTCTCAGCTGATGCAATACCAGGTTTCTATCTATAGAGTAAACTATCTTTCTGAAAATTCTAGTTAGATAAGTAATTTGCCTTATTGAAAAGTATTTTGTCAATAAATATCTTCTCTGAGATAAGTTAGATGTAGATGTCATCTCTCATCTGCAAGTAAACAGATAAATTAAAAGAAATATGTATTTTTGGCTGGTCACCTTGTGATCATTTTCGTTGGTTTATAATGTATCTGCAGCACTACAGTAAGTGTTAAGTTCAAGATCGTCAGATTTACCACTAATTAATAGATTAAAAATAATGGGACATGAGGCAAGCTTATAGGAATCGGGCTAAGTGTATGTTGGTTAGTGTAAAGCCATGCATACAGAAATGAGTGTTTTGAAGTGACCAGGACCTTGGCTGGTCCGATCTGGATACTATAAAAAGGCCTGGTTGCTAGAAGATGTTGAGAGCTTAACTGTGGAAAAAATAGAGTTTTCTTATATTTGTTTCAGTGCAGACTTGAATCAGCTAAAAACACAAGTCATTAAAACAGGCTGGGATTTTTTTTTTCAATAAACATTATGATAGACTCTGAAAGCTGGAGAAGGTGGGATAATAGCGATGGACCGCACCAATCTACTGTTTCACGCTGAACAGCCTCTTGCTGCTTGAGTGGTCTCCCTGAAATCTGTATGAATGTTTGGGGGCAAGGAAGAGGAGGCAGAACCTGGTCCTAAGAAACCCCTATAGGATGCATCCAGTGTAATTCTGTTCTGGACTGTGGTGCATCCACTGCAAATCCTTACTCAGAAAGATACCCAGCACCTTCTGGAGAGGTTCCATCATATCTGATCACTACTGCAGTAGTGAGCATGTAATGAAGTAATACTTTATCTTCATTTATTAAAACGGCTGTCTAAGGTCATAAATAGAACAAGTGTTTTTTATCACCAGGAGTCCTCCCGTAAGCGTGAGGAGGATGATTAACATCGTATCTCCAGTTCTGCTTACATTTGCAACCTCGCAGCAGATGCTTGGCTCCAGCGTTCTTTAAAACCCATCAGAAAATGTCTTGATCACTGGTGACCTCTGCAAGAACTTTGGTGGCTGCTACATCGATCTGACCCAAGGAGTGCTCCTCAGGCAAACATGAAGGCAGGCTTTCTTTATTGATTAGCCAAACGGTCTAGCCTTCCTGTTTTGTCTCCTCATTGGCAATTAAGAGAAATCCATCGAGGGAGTGGTGGCAGTGAACCTTTCCCTCTGACACAAACAACCTTAATCGGGCCTCTTAGTTAATTTCTGAAATTGTTCTGTATCGACCTCTGTTTGAAGCAGGATTTTCATCCTTCGGCCCTATCAGTAAAACATACACATCTTCCTGTTAGCAAAGCAGGCTTTTTCTAATGGTGACATCTTTTACTTCTTATTTACAATCCTAATGACATCATTGATTCCAGTAATCTTTCCTGCACTAAGAGCTGTTATTAATTCTCTCAAAGGAGAATCTGGGTGGGTTTTGTTGGGGTGTTTTTAAACCTAGATAATTCTAATTAAACAAAGTAATGACAATTTAGCAGACTGGGGGGAGGGGAGGAAGTCCAATTCTCAGTGTGTTTTTAACATCCAGGCAGTAAAGAGGCCACAATGTTCCTCAGTCTAAAACTAAGACTGATACCTAAAATAGAACCAGAAGATCATTTTGGTGACTCAACTAAACAATGGGGATTAGCTTTCTGCACCCAAAGCTATGATTGTCTAGGTTAGGAAAGCGATTGTTTAATCCGAAACACAACATTTGAGCATTTCCTTACTTCTGTGACTCCTTTTGTGTCTGAACAATGGAAATACTACACTTGGGTAATGAGAAATTATTTCCTCACCTTTTCCCCAATAACCACTGATTTAATCCCCCGCCGTCCCCCTCCAATGAATGCATTAATCGTTCACCTCCATCTTCCCTATCTCTGTTTTATCCTGTTTCATGAAAGGCCAGGACTTGTTTGTCCTTCTTAATGTCAAGTGATATTTCAGACTAGGAACCATTGAAATAATTGGGAATGTTCATAGTTTACATCACTCTGACTTCATCGCCACTCTGTGATGAAGGGCAAAAGAACTCGGTTGCAGGAGAGGGGAAGCCCTGGCCTTGTGGCACTAATGCAGGCTGAATCCGGGGCTAAGCCCCCTCCCCATCTGACAGCTCTTCCTCCCCTCATGCACATGCACTCAGGTTTTCGTGTCGATTCACTCACCCAGCATGTGAGTTAAATGCAAAGTTTTTTCATCTTTAAGATAATAAGTGAGATTTGGTAAGAACTCGGTTGCAGGAGAGGGGAAGCCCTGGCCTTGTGGCACTAATGCAGGCTGAATCCGGGGCTAAGCCCCCTCCCCATCTGACAGCTCTTCCTCCCCTCATGCACATGCACTCAGGTTTTCGTGTCGATTCACTCACCCAGCATGTGAGTTAAATGCAAAGTTTTTTCATCTTTAAGATAATAAGTGAGATTTGGTAAACGGAGATGCTAGCAGGAGTATTATTTATCATATGTTCTCCTTGCTAGAAAATGCCCCTTTGTACTCGGGGTGCCAAAGTGGCACGTGAGGATTTTGGCAAGGAGGAAAGGTTTGACTTACCCAGGTGCTATCCCCCTCAGCATGGTGGATTTACAAACCTGATGTCATCTATTTACATTTCTAAATCGCAGCATGGAGCGAAATTCAGCGATACGGAAGATTAGTCTTCATTTGGCGAAGTAACTGCCAAATTAAATGATGACAGATGGAAATACTAAAAGCCACGGTGCCAGGGGTCTGATGATAGCCCTCTGCTTTAGCAAGACGTAAATATATAAACCTCAGCTGGTGCCTGCAGAAGATACGCGTCCAGTTTAAAGACAGCCCTTGGACTTTTTATTTAATCAATACCCCCTATTGAAGAGAGCAGCGTACAGCATTAGAACTAAAACAGTGTTATTAGAAAATGATATACTGCACATTAGGATGTATAATTCATGTCGCCTTCATTTGCTCCGACCGTCGTGAAAATCCATAAATCATTTTCTCGTTCATGTGTTGCCTAAGTGCAATTTGTCATTTTGCATTAGGGGGCTGCCTCAGATCATCGGCGCTTTTAATTCACTGCTCGGGGTTTAACACAACGCGGGGCCCGCGGAGGAGCCCACCGC
>NW_009188378.1:50817-59643 GCF_000690835.1 Fulmarus glacialis | reverse complement strand
GCAGGGCTGCTCTCCAGACACTCCTCTCCACATCTATACTTGTGCCCGGCATTACTCCATCCTAGGTGCAGAATCTGGCATTTGGACTTGTTAAATTTCATTCCATTAATGGTAGCCCAATGCTCCAATCTGTCTAGATCCCTCTGTAAGGCATCTTGTCCCTCAAGAGTCAACAGCACCTCCCAGTTTGATATCATCAGCAAACTTGCTGGTGCATTCAACTCCTGCATCCGTTGATAAAAACATTGAACAGGTATTATTATTATTATTATTATTGCATATTTCTAGTTCAGTAAGTGCCTCGTCTATTATAAATGTGTTTTTCACTGACTAGCACTTTCCAGTTACCACTGTTCAGTGGCACTACTGACTCTTAAAATAATCATCTTTCCATAGAGAGAAGAGCCACCAGCAGAAAGGCACTTTGATAGATTTTCCAACCTAGCAAACACCCGTGTGTGTCTGTAACTAAGCAAAAGTGTGTTTGCTTAACCTTAGACAGTGGTCTGACAATGCACTAAATCTGACTCTGGACTCCCAGGAAGGATTAAAAATACTGCAGTCACATGATAAAAATTCTATTTACTCACCAGCAATATTTCTTGAACAGGGTGAACCAGTAAAGAAAATTTTATGCCAGATAAGTTTTTGCCCATCTCCCACACTAAACTTTATACTGGATTAAATATTGTCTGTCTTTCCACAGCACAAAACTTTCCAATCATCTGGGAGAAGCAAGCGTACCAGTGTCTGATACAGATCACGTTTTTACTGCTGGGTGACTCAGTCACATACGGATCTGGTAGGAGGACTGTGGCTTTAGATGGTACTTTACTACCATTCCCACTACCAAGCAGTAGTTGTAGAAGGACGCATCATTCAGAATGAGGCATTCAGTACAGCTGGCAATGTAACAGGGAATCATCCTTATTGTTCACCCATCCCCACGATCCTTAAAATGAAGTAGTTGTTCTTGTCATTTGCCTATTCATATGAAAATAAATAAGGCTGGCATTTAAATGGCATTTGCAGTGTGAAACCCATACTCTGGACATATACTGAATCCTCGTAGATGGATGTATCAACTGCACTAAAGCTGTTGCTGGAGGGAGCGGTGACACTTCTGGGAGCCGCAAGCCTGACTCAGCGCAACTGGAGACCTTTGGACTTCAGGATATGTCTGTCTTGGTCTTGCTGTTCCTGCTTAGGTCACAATAAGCAACGAAGTCTTCTGATGTCTTATTCGACTTACAATGAGCCTATAGAAGTCATTTTCTTCTTTCAGCGTTTTTCTTTTACTGTTTACAAGCTTATCCAACAGTCAATCATTTCCCTTTCACCTCCTTACACTGTCACCTAAGACACAAGTTCAGTGTGAGAATAAGACAAAAAGACTTTATAAATTTATTTGTATTACACAAATGTCTTGAAGGATCAGGAAATGTAAAACTTGCTGTGTAAATGCTGTAGGTATACATACTATCACAGCCACTGCCTCTAAAAACTCATAAACTCAACATAATGAAAAGTGTAATAAAATAAAGTATTTTTATATAGGAGCCTCTCATTGAAACTGTGATTTTTTTTTTTTTTTTTTTTTTTTAAATAGTACTTCAATTCAGGAAGCAGCCAAATTTGAAGTTAAAGCTAATTAGATTATTCAAGTCAAATTGCTTGTTCTAGAAAACATGAGTAATGAAAACACTCTTATTATATTTTACTTTTTATACAAGTCAAATATTTGTTTCAAAAATTTCCCAGATGTAATAAAAAGGGATAAAGCCAGAAAGGAACTTTAGGAGCAAAATTCAATTGTTGAGATGAACCTATTTCTTCTCTAGGTTTTTGTCTGTTTGTTTTTCCTATTTCAACAACCATTTGTTTTTGATTAAACCGCACCTCACTATTGCATGATTTTTCATTTTAGCCAATGAACCAAAACAATCAATCAGCTTTACTGTCCTTCTAAAATCTCTGGAGTCTCAGAAAATGCCAGCCAGAGAAATTGAGCAACTTGCCCAAGGTCACAGAAGAAACTAGGAAATTATCTGAGTCACAGTCCAATGGCTTAGACATCCTCCCTCAATAGACCTCATTAATAAAAACAGGCTGAATTATATTAATAGAAATTAATTTTGTCCAGGCTGGAGTTGAGTATGATAGGAATATAATACAAGTGTTACAGAGGGTTCTCTATGGCATTTTTAACACTTAACTATAATGTATATGCGTAAGTCTCTGACACTCTGACAAGTGAAAGGTCTCACATGAGCATCGTTATAGGAGAAAAATGAAATATGTAGGTTAATAGGCACTCAGATACAAATCAGTTTTCATGCATATTTGGACCATGCAGCAGAATTTCTAGTATTGTTTTATTTGTTTTGCCATGGCAGGAGCATTTAGACATGAGAGGGAGCCTGTATAATAGTTAATGAGTTTATGTTGTTATATTCCATGGTATAACAGATGGAAATCACTCAGCATCCTTTTACATAGTTTGAAACTCGTATTTCAAAGCATCAGGATGTACGTTGCTAGCCTATGAACTTCATACATGTACTTAGTAGATGTGGTTTTTTGGACTTGGATTCTGTCTAGATATGTTTTCCACAGTTTTATTATACAAGAGACAAGAAGAAAAGATTTTTAAAACAAGAGATACAGGTGGTGGCAATACAGATTTTGCACTATTGCTGCATAGACTGTCCTTTTTTAATGGTTGCTGTCTGAGAAATGTTAAAACAGTAGCTTTCGGTGTTACCAGATAACATTGGAGACCTGTAATCATGCTCAGCTCATGAGTCCCAGCTTTTGTCTTTTTTTTGGGTCTTCCACATACAGACTGTTTTCTTTTTAATAATCAATTCCCGTTGGACCTTGCTTGACAAGATATTCCCACCTCAGCTCTGTACTGACAAGAGTCTACAAAGTATACTTTTTCAAACTATCAACTAAGGTGAGGTATTGTCTGTTCCCTCTTCAGTTTCTATGTTCCTTTTTCTGTCAGCCAATGACTTTTCTTCTCAGCAAATATCCATTCTGTGCCAATTAATAAGCAAATTAATACAGTGATAAAGGTTTGTCAGCCTTAGTTTAGAGCCTCTTGATTTCCCTTATAGATTTCCTTTACCTTACTGTATTAGCTGATGACAACCCTTATCAGATTTATTATTTTTGTCAATCAGTATATTACGAGTATTCATCTGAGACAAGAGTTACCTACCAAAGCAAATGTGAATTTGCATGTAAACAACTTATTTAATTTCTACTGATAGAGACTAGCTGGAAATACTGATTCGTTAAACTTGAGATTCCAGAACTGAGGCCTGTTTTGGTCCAAAATGTCATAATTCTACACATTTCCCATCCTTGTCCCCGCTATTAATGCAAAATCCCAGAATAGCTAACACAGATTTTGCCTAATGTGTGTCTATAACTGGCATGATGTGTCTATAAATACTGCAAAATAAGTTTTGTTCTAAACTTCCTGCAAAGTCAAATTGCCTTTTCATAGAAGGAAAAATCTAAGAAAATCAGCATAGAACACCCCAAAATCTAAATTAAGCAAAAACAAAGGTTCAACTACAGTAGTCAACTGCACATGACTAACCTAACAGGGCTTCTAAAAGTGTCCAAAATTAAGTAAAGTCAGATTCCTCCAAGATTACCACTCTACAACCATTAAATGAAAGCTTGCATTGCCAGTTTCCTACTCTGATGATGCGATCTCCATCACAACCACAACTCAAACAAAATACGTAGGCTACAGTTAACCACTACTGGTCATTACTAATCGAAAAGTTAAGTATCCAAAACTTTCCAACGTGATAGAAGAAAGAGAAAAAGAGGATGCTGAAAATAAGTGAGTCTTTTCATAATTCCCCAAGCCCTGTAATGAAATTTCTTCAGTAGTACCTATGAACTGTAAATCTATAACCATCGACACCTTTAATACCCTGAATAATTCCCAAACATTAAGGCTTTCACACAGATGACAATATAAAGAAATATATGGCTTACGATTTTTCCAGCTGATTTAACACCACAAGATTTATTCCCAAAACGCTCAAAACTTTGAGAAAATTCTTATTTGCCAATACCCATTTCAAATACTTGTAAATTCAAATCCCTCTGCCCATCCATATCCATAACCATAGCTGTTTGCCTAGATATGCTGTGACTCACTGCAGTATACCGAGTTCATGACACATGGATAAATAGTATCAGAAACAGAAAATCTGCTCAGGTTTTCTTTAATGTATTACAATACAAGGCCTAACCCTGAAGCTCTTATTCAGCTGCATAAACAAGAATGTAATTATTTTAAGTTTATGTACTCTGTAGCACTGATTCTGCCCCCAAAACATGGTTTTCATGTCATTATTTCAGTCCTAAAGTAATTCATGTTCTACAGCGACACAACAATTTCTCATTTCTACCTCTGCAGACTAGTTTCTTCAGTAAGAATGGAGATTTTGAGACAGGGTTGCTTAGAGTGATGAAATAAGTTCCTGTCTGTGTTACGTCTTAGGCATGAATTATTCTTATTTCTTCTCACAGCAAGACTTTAGCCCATTATAATAGCACATTGTAACCCACAGCTCAACTATAACAAAATAGCAAGCAAGGTGTGTTCATGTTGACTCAATGCCTGATCCCGAACTTACCCCTGCCACAAGCTCTGACTGAGTAAGGACTGCTCAGTCATGTGAGCAGGCATAAAAGTCTGGGATTCAACATGGCTTTCAAAATTACTTTTTTTTTAAATTATAAATGTTCTGCTAGAAGTTCTTCTAAAAGGAAACTTTTTTTAGAAATAAGTACTTTTTTCTTTTTGTTCCAACTCTACCTAATTATTTAGTTCCAACATTTAATTCACCATCAACTTTCCGTTTGGAATGATTTAGCTATTAAGAACAAGAAAAACTAGATGTCCCTGTTTCCTGTAAATATATATCCAAAGTGCAGGTAACATGGAAATAACTTTCTTAGTAATTGCCATATCAATTTCTTCCTCCCAAAGCAATTCATTGTTGGAACCATTACCTGAAAGACCTTCCTTACCTTGCCCTACATCAGAGCAGGGCTTTGTTTCCTCTTGGAAATCAGTGATTTGGTTAAGACTTCTAGTCTTAAACCTGCTAAATTGTGATAACAATTAGGTTGATTTCCTTCCCTCTGCAAGTGCTATACAAAAAACCATCAATCAAGGTGTATCTAATTATGAAACTAAGTTAAGAGGTGTTTGAACAAGATGGCTAAGATTCTCAAGGGACCAGAGAATTGAATTGGTACTTCAGACATATCAAATTAGTTAATGATTTGGGGACCTTTATTCTGCAAGAGCATGTAAATTAAAAAAGAATAATGAAATTCATTAAAGCTTCGTAACATGGAGAAAAGAGGACATTTGGGCCTCACTGCACGTAATTTTTAGAACCTGCTTTATCTTAGTAGAATAACAAGCAGCTTGGTGAGGGGAGCCCTTTTTTTTCCAGAATTCACATTACAAATGACCGCAGTTTGCATTGTATATCTAATTATCAAACAGAATTCATCCCCTGAACTATTTCATGCACTTACAAACTACTGTGGCTCAGACCCTTTGTTGGTTGTGTGGACTTAGTCCTTGCACGTCCAACATCAAGGAGACTTGGGGGGGCCTTTCCCAGCCAGCAAGCAGACACTTTTCAGAGGAGCAAGAAACGAGAGTGATGGAAGACACCCCACCGTTGTGAACAGAGAAAGACTGTCAGGACACATGAGCAGTGTAGGTACCTGCCCTTACAGCAGCTGTAGGACACTCTACACCTGAGGAGAAGTTTATTTAAGCCAGATGGTTAGAAACAGTGCTTACGCTAATCTTGCATTCATCCCCTCTATATTAAGATTCTGTTTCATAAATTGAGCTTACCGCTTAGTCTTGGGTGTTCATTTTCTGGCAACGAGTGCTGGGAGTCTGTGAAGTCCATCCTGAATCAAGACACAGAAAGCAGCTACGTTCTTTGCATTAAGGAGCGAATAGCTTGACCACAACACCTTTGAACAGGGTTGGAGATGTCTACATACGTTCAACTTCAAGTGACAGGTGGTTTGGTAGAACATTTTAGCTCACACTCTGCACTGAGTCCTTTTAAAATGTCAGATTCTCTTCTAGTTTCTAATTAAGCTTCAGTTTGGGAATCTACCATGCTTTTGTGAAGTACCTGATCAGCACCTACTTTAGCAATATTCTTGAAGTGTACCATTATAAAGATGGATAATAGAAAGAATGTCCTATTGCTGTGTTTGAGGCTTTTTTTTCTCTGTTTTTTTTTTTTTTTTCCCCCCAAAAAGAAGTAGGAAATACAGCACCTAAATTTTAGTAAGCACTCAGAAGATGCTTTTAGACAAGGAAAAAGCAATCAGGTAAATTCCTTGCATAGTCATACGTGCTGTAATATGGTTATTCAGTAACACTTTTGGTATCAGTTGATATAGTTCCTCTGAGTAAAGTAGGACAATTCCAAAATACAACAGTTTCAGAACTTGACCTAAAATACAGGAGAAAATTGAATATGTGTCAACTCAGAGTATTATTACACATTTTTATTCTGACCACTGACAAACAGCTAGCCTGCAAATGTATGCTCTACTCTGCATGACTTCCAGAAGCAGTATTTGTTCAAAAGTGTATGATACCTGCATGAGATAACCTCAGACTTTAAAAGGTAAGTGTGAGTTTATCACCTGAATCTGGCTGTCAGAGGACATTAGAAACTAACCCAAATGTTTTCTGGTTGGGTTTCATTTTGGTGAATCTGTTCAAAGAAATGGAGGATAAGCAGCTAACCCGTCTTTCTCCAACTCTTCTCAAAAAAGCTTTGACGGGTGAATGATTGCAGATGGTGGCGGGTGATTTAGCAGCAGAGCTGCTCCACATGACAGGCACTAAATGCTGTGGCATGCTTTTTAAGGGCCTGTTGTGACTAAGCTCTTTGGGCTTAAAATTGTGCTTATACTTGTTTTCCTTCAGCAGAATCCTGAAATGTTGAAAAATGCTATGTGCTTCAGACAGATTCTTACAGGCTTGCAAACCAAGAACTGATCTCAAACTGTAAGCAAACCAAAACATCCGTGTTCACTGATGCTACCATCTTTCTGAGGTCCCTCAGAATTATCTGAATGCATCATGGTTTTAATACTCAGCATCTCGTAAATAACATATTTACAATCTCCCGGCTTAAACTTGGAAGAGGTTTAGGAGGCTTTTGAGAAGGTTTTGTGGTTACCCTGAAAAAACAGACCAATTTTGCAGAATTGGATGACATAGTACAGCTCAAATTTCACTTCCATTTACATATCTGTCATCTTTTTATTCCCATCCACACTGCTGATGACCTACAACCTTTTGGGGATCATCCACTTCATTCAGATACATTTGCAATACACAGTTGCCTAGGGTTACCAGCTAACATTAACAAGGTGTATTTCCAAGTAATTTTTCTATTGAAAATTAAAAGTAATTCTTTAAGTGCCTATTAGGAACACATTTAACCCAGGTATTTCATATACAGGGATTTAGAGCTTAAGCAGGAACCTACTCACACAACTAAACATTCACTGTAGAGATTGCTTGAAAAATACTTATTAGAGAACCAGCAAAAAATAATCATAATAATTGAATCCATTAAGAAAACCAAGAGAACACTTGAGAAAATTCATGCAGCTGACAAAATTAACTTGCACACAGGGTTTTTATGATTGATGAAGTATTTACTGAAAGTGGCTTGAATGGTTTTAGCCAATACGAGAAGATTTGGGTTCATGGCAGCTTCAGTTTTAAATATCTGCTATTTTCTTAATTAAATAGGTTTAAGAAAATTATTACAAAAGTCCATTTCTGGTACCTTTGGAACTCAGCCAGTAAATGACTGCTGAGTAAACAAGTTGTTAATCTATAATATCTGAAAAGTAGATTTCAGTCCCTAAGCATGCTTCAGCACTGTTCTGTAATCCACCACCTTGCCTTTACCTAGGAAAACTAAGATACTTCTGACTTGAAAATTCCATTTCAAACCACAAACGTGCAGTCAAACCTGTTGCAAGGGTGGTGAAGATTAGCCTAATACCATCAAGGGATCAGTAACAAAATTAATTTAGATCATTCCACTAGGAGTGCATGTCAAATTCCACTATATTATTTGTTCTTAATTTATGAAAATGCTTTTAACTGCCTGGGTACACGACTGTGACTCGACCTAACCTCTTTTCTTACACTGTGCTTTCCTAGTTGTTTCTTCATCTTTAATGTCACTTTCTAATTTCATGGCTTTTTTTTTTTTTTTTTTTAAGGATTACATAATAAGTAGCTTGCTTAGGATGAATGTTGCTAGCACTAAGCGGTATTAAGATATTACATTGTCAAAATTCTGTCATATTCTTCGTTATTTATCTATTTGTGCACAATTCTTGAAAGAGGTATTCTTTTTTTCTAAAAAAAACCCAAAACAAACACCACACTGTGTTCAGAAAAATGTCAAGTAAGTCACAGCACAATTATTTTTGAGAAACGCTGTTTTGCAATCTAGGCTGCCATTGACTGAAACCTTTTTGTGCTGCTGTCAAAATTCTGTCATATTCTTCGTTATTTATCTATTTGTGCACAATTCTTGAAAGAGGTATTCTTTTTTTCTAAAAAAAACCCAAAACAAACACCACACTGTGTTCAGAAAAATGTCAAGTAAGTCACAGCACAATTATTTTTGAGAAACGCTGTTTTGCAATCTAGGCTGCCATTGACTGAAACCTTTTTGTGCTGCTCCACGGTTTGTCAAATTGAAG
>NW_009188378.1:2911-50802 GCF_000690835.1 Fulmarus glacialis | reverse complement strand
AGGGGGTTTCGGAACAGACCTTTACTAAATGAAGTTTTATTTCTTCAGGGTTCCAATGGACACATTTCCGTACCTTCAAAATCCGGTTTGCAGAAAGTGATGCCTCGAGCCTTTGTTAGCACAGACATGCCCTGAACAGACATCCTGAAAGGAAGAAAGACTCAGGAAGGCACATAATCCTGTAACAGAACCACTGAAGCCAGTGTAAGTTATTCCACTTTCTTTCAGTAAAGCACTTGAGAAGAGACACACGTATTCTCACTGGCATTAGTCAAACCACTCAAACAAAAATTTCAGTAAGAAGAAATTTTGTCTTTTTCCCACTTTTTGATATTTTGTCATTTCTTTCTATGGAGACAAATTATGCACAAGAAAGAAATTGAATTACATTATAGTAACTGGTCTGATACAGTCTAACAGGGTAAAGATATCTCATGATTTTTTTTATGTTAACTGGTCTCTTTAGCCTAAAGGCATATCATACTTGTATTTTTGAGATAATTCACTTTGAAATTTTGAAAAGAATATTAGAGTATGTGAGTAGAAACTAACAATCCTACTAAGTTTTATTAAAAATCCCATTATTTCATGGTTTTGTAACTTTTGTATAAAATGTATTCTGATAAAATGTTTTAATAATGCTGTATTGAATATCTTTCTTTGACCAATTTTATTAATAAATATTTTAGGGTCAAACAAATCATTAGGCTTGCTGTACCCATGAAGATGTATTAAATATTCACTAGCATTTAAAACAGTTTCATAAAATGTATCTTTATTATAAGCATAATTCTCTTTCACTCACACATTGGTAGTTATCAAGACTACAAAGTGAATCTGTATGGTAAAAGTCTTACTAGTTGAAATATATATAAAATTTTATATATAAGCAGAAAATAAATACATATTTTAACAAGACTTCATATCCTGGTGCTGCTGAAACAAACCACTCCAAGTTGAGGAAGGGAGTGCTGCCAAAGGACAGCCCTGCTGTGAAATTTAAGAATGCAACTTGTCATGGGGTGCAGCTTCTGGCAAAGTCTAGAAATACCAGTTCTAGCTAATATTTTACGCTGTCAAACATAAAAACAAATAATACATTTTTAAGGGCTGGCAAATGTAGTATTTAGTGCCAGAAAGGCCTAATTCCCATTAATTCTATTTTAAACTAATGTGCTAGGCACTTCTTTGCAGGGTAAGGGCTTTTTCAAACTTCATGACTAGCATAAACTGGTTGTATTACAAATTGAAAGGGGGGCACTGGTGCTTCTCTATGAGAAAAAGATGGACCTTTTTAATTTTTTTATTTTTTTTTTTTTTAAATACAGTACTGCCATGTGATACACTTTCTTCCTAACAGTAAATGTAGGAGATGGTTGAGCAAGCTTTGCAGTCACTGCCTGGAAAGGAGTGACAATATTTCCCTGAATCTGGGCACGCTGCTGTTTCTGGAGAAGAACTGGAGGAAGAAGAAGAAAGGAAGGAAAGAAGGAAGATGCAGGTAAGAAGCAGTATAATAAAAGCTGGCTGCGTACCTTAGCAACTGGAGTGGCCCTAGCAGATGCTTTTTAGGATTA
This sequence comes from Fulmarus glacialis, assembly GCF_000690835.1. Taxonomy (NCBI): domain Eukaryota; kingdom Metazoa; phylum Chordata; class Aves; order Procellariiformes; family Procellariidae; genus Fulmarus; species Fulmarus glacialis. The sequence continues at coordinate 49,225 of NW_009188378.1, read as the reverse complement.
GAACTATGTGATTGGTCTATGCACTGATTCGTGCACTTCCATGAAGATACCAGAGGTGAAAAATAATCTGCTTTTTCAGCCTAATAAAAAGATAGATTACTTGATGAGTAGCCTAAAATTGGTAGAACTTTTGAAAATAATCCAACAAGGAAAATCCTTCCTTAGTTTGTTTTGAAAAGTGCATTTTTTTTCATTACAAATCTGAAAGGGGCAGAATGAGATGGGAAACTGCAATTCCAGAAAAAGAAATAAATTTTCATATGCAAATATAAACAATAAAAGATCACATTTTGCTTCATTTTCTTGGATACTTATCACTCAAAGTTTTTTTTTTTTTCAGTTTCCCGTTTTCAGTACAGCCTTCTGCATGCGTGAAAAGCAGAAAGTTTTATACTGGGACATTTGACAGATGTGAAGGATTTCTTGCTTCCTATGCTGTTTATAAACATTATTGTATCAAAATTCATTTTGCCAAAGGCAAACATTACCTCTGGAAAGAATTCAGCTTTCATGAGGAAGAAAGTAGTATTTCAGGAACTATCTACAGAATTTCCATTATCCGAAGGTACATTACGCAGATCTCCAAGGTTACATACTCTCCAAGGCACATTAGTGAATATGTGCAAGGTTTCCATTTTCCTGACAGGAACAATTACAAATGCCATGCAAGAATAATTTCATACAAAGAACTGAAACAGGCACCAGAAATTCTCTTAGGTAGCAGTTACAAATGCTTCTGCTAATGCTACAGTTGCAAAACAAAAATACTGACTAGTAAACAGATAGATATTTATAGTTATCTTAAAACCTAATTATATGATTTTGTAACAGGGCACTAAGTAGGTATTATCTGACGTGATAATAGTTACCTTCAAAGTTTTAGCATACCTTTTAAACTAAATTGTTTGTTTGGATACCAGAACTCTCCATCCTGTCTCTGTTCCAGGAACATTAGCAAGAACTGCCAAGTGTCCTGTTAAGACTGGCACACATCACACTAGCACTTCTTATTAAAAACCAAAGCATGTAGAAAAGAGAAGCTTGCTTTGATCCTCCGACACCTGCAAAGCTGAAGAGTCAATGCAAATTCACTATATAGCATTGGATTTTTTTGCTGACTCGGTATTTGGTTTGTAATTCTTAATGAAGCAATAGCATATGCAGAATGCTCAAGTGCTGTGTTACTCTTTTATAGGAATATTCAAAAAAAAAAAGATGTTTTAAAATATACTTTGAAATGCAGCACTATGAATAAAACATGCTGTTTTCAACAATCATTTTGTTTCGACCAGAGGATATGCTAGCACCATAGATTCATTTTTAATTTTGCTCTGGACAGCTCCAGGATATTTTGGCACTTTTTCCACCATTTTTTCCTCAGCTTCTGTGTCTGTAGAGTGAGGAATAACCAAGCAGAACACTTCTTTAATAAAGCACAGAACTAGAGCCAGGAAGATATATAAGTAAGTGCTAACATAACTTATCTGAGCCAGCCTGTGCTTGCACTGGAGGTTACTGACATTTGAAAGTAGATTGGAGAAAAGGTGCACTCAGAGTTGATAAAGGTCTTGCAGCCTGTGATCTTAAGACAAGGTTAATGGATGAACCTCTCCCACCATTTATTTGTTTCACTGGACTTTAGTCTATTTTCTGTCACGTTCAGCTGGATTTTGTATTCTTTAAGGTTAACCTCTTGATATTGCCCCCGCCCCCCAACTACTTGGTGCAACAAAATTTTCCCATGAAAAATGCTATCTCGTCAAAACAGTAATGGTTTTTAGAAGCAGCACAATATACCAGCAACAAAGTCAACAGGAAGCCTTCTCAGGATCAGGATGGAGTTTGTGATTCATACAGAGGAGAGAAACGTAACTCCACTATAGCTGGAACGCGAGAGATCCAATTTCAAGTCTATCTTCTGCCTGACTCTGAAGAGGGCTTTGAAGCTACACTGCCTACATGAGCTCCTTAGCTAGTGGCTACAGCGGGGTATGCTAGAAGAATTCCTTCCAAAAGCAAAATAACACCGAGTTTTCAAAACAGAGTTGGTTTCTGTTCAGCTGTGCTGAGCAGATGCCTTCACCTTCATCAACTTAAAATTAGGCAGGTCTTTAATCGCCTGAGAAGGTAACCGCATACTGCTTCCATGTTTCAAGCTTAGCTATGCTTGGGAGTTTTAGGACAAGCATTGCAAATGCTACTTTCTTGTAGTAAAAATATTTTGTAAAACTGAAAATGGTTTCCCATCCAGTGACAGTAACAACAGTATCCCTTAGCCAAGTATTAACTGAAGAGTGGCGACTGAAGAGTGATGACTACCATGACTTTTCAGGCAGAGGTAGAAGTCAACCCAAATCCAGGACATCTTTTTCCTTTTTTGTCATTATCTATCTCTTCTTTAGCTACTCTTCTCCCTTATTCATTTCCAGGCAAGCATATAGAATGTTTGCATTTCCAAAGTGTTCTTCAGTTTTGGGTTCTTTACTTTTTTGTGAAGCAGCTTACGTGTGAAGCCTCCCACACATTAGCTATACAAGCTTTTGAAATATAATGCAGTATTTCTCAAACGTTTTATTAAAATCATAGCGCTATTCAGAAGGATATAATAGTAACACTGCTATCTCAGGATAAGAAACCAGTGTCAATTTTATTTTGTTAAGAAATCAACATTCTGTAATAAAGTGTTTAGTAGGGTAGATTGTGAGTCAGTCACTGTGAAGTTAAAGCCAGCAGCTGTCTTGAGCTGCAGCATTTCTTAGTTACTTAAAGTCTCTTCTGGAGCCATTTTTAAACCTCAAAATATTATCTTCTTGTGCCATTCTACACACCAGAATGTATTAGTTTCTACATTTAAATATAGCAACATAAACCTTATACACATTTAAGTGTGTAAAATACTAACAAACCCATTTCAAAAGGTAATGCACCGCAATTCGAATATGAAGAGAATGTATATAAACACAGAATTATGGAAACAGACTCGGAATTATGGAGGTAGGAAGACACCTGCCAAGGGCTTTAGTCCAACCTCCTGCTCAAAGCAGGTCCATTTGCCACAGGTTGCTCAGGGCTGTGCCTGATAAAGTTTTAGATATCTCCAAGGATAGAGTTTCACAGCCTGAGAAACTTGTGCCAGTGTTTGACTGCCTCCTGGTAATTTTTTTTCCTCATCCTTGTATGACTGGAGTTTCCTGTGTCCTGACTTATGTCCAGTGGCTTTCATCCTACTGCTGTGCACTTCTGAGAAGAGTCTGACTCTATGGTGTATCTTCCAATCAGGCAATCGTAGACAGCAATAAGGTCTCCCACGAGCTTTCTCTTCTTCAGCCTGAACAGACCCAGCTGTCCCAGCATCTTCTCATACATCCTGTGCTCCAACCCCCTGGCCACCTTGTGTGCCTCTGCTAGACTCACTCCACTGTGTCTGTGTCCTCCTGCACTGAAAACCCAAACCTGGGCATTGTGCTCCAGGTATGGTCTCACACGTTCCAAGTAGAGGGGAAGGATCGCTTTCCCAGACCTTTTGGCTACACTCTCACCAGCACAGCCCACTTTGCAGCTGACCACATTCTCTGCGAGGGCACACTGCTGTCTCACATTCAATTTGTCCACCAGGACCCAAGCCACCTTCTGCAGTTGCTTCCCAGCCAGTCAGCACCCAGGCTGTACTGCTGTGTTATTCCATCGCAGGGGCAGCACGTCACATTTGGTTTATTTGAACTTCATGAGGCTTCAGCTGACTCACGTCATGGGCCTGCTGAGGTCCCTCTGACTAGCATCGCTGCTCTACAGGTCATCAGCCATTTCTCCCAGCTTGCCACTACCCACAAATTTGTCCAGAGTACACTCTGTCCCATCATCCAGGTCATTAATAGAGATGTTAAACTGAATTGGCACCAATATCAATCCCCAAGGGACACCACCAGTATCAGGCTGCCAGCTGGACTTTGTACTGCTGGCCATTACTCTTTGAGCCCAACGACCCAGGCAATTTTAGACCGCCCTAACAATCTACTTACCAAGTCCATATCTCACAACTTTGGTTATTCTGTAGGACATCACAGCAAAGGCTTTACTAAAGCCAAGATAAACAACATTTTTGTCCTCCACTTGGCCACACAGACAGGTATCTCGTAGAAAGCAATCAGGTCAGCCGGGTATGATTTTCCCTTGGAAAATTCACACTGCTTGTTCCCGAACTTGAATTGCTTTTCATGTACTTCAAAATCTTTGAGGAGGATTTTTTCATTAACGTTCCCACAGACTGAGGTAAGCTGACTGGCCTGTATTTCCCCAGATCCCCCTTCTTGCCGATCTTATGAAGGCACAAAGGAAGGGCACCCGAAGTCACAGGTGAGTTAAAATTTACTGAGGAAAGAAGAGTCAGGGACAGAAGTAGACAGTGAAACTTAAGATACCCACGCAGTATCTCTTTTTCCTCTAATTCACTGTCTAACTAAAAGGCTTTAATGAGCCTTTCTTCACTGTCCCTTCTCTAGCTCTTGCAGAATTGCATCTACAAGGTATTTTCCAGTCTCACAGGAATGAGCGTTCACTGCAAAAGCTTCTGCAGACAAAACAATCTGTTTTCTGGAAAACTGCCACTCAGATAATAAGAACACCTAGCATCTCTTCCTCAAACCATGTGTTTTTCACAGGCAGAGACAGAGCGAGCTTCATAGCCTTTTAAAATCCTTTTGGGTGTACCCCTTTGATGGGGCTCCACCTCCACCCATCTGGACAGGATCATGCAACTTAACTATTTTGGAACTGTGTTTCTGGCCAAGAGCCCCAGTTCTCTGTGTTGAGAAGAGACCTAGTTTAATTTGACACCCACAAATCCATTCACTGCAGGGATCTTTGAAGGGCAAGTTAATTGAAATAATTCAAATATCGCCTTCAAAGCTTTATTCTTCCATCTACAGTTGCAAAGCACACAGAAAAAAGGATTTAAAAAAAAAAAATCAATAAAGATTAATAAATATATTGTTGACCTAACTTTTAATCCCTCTTCACACAGCTGCCCAGTTATCTGCCTACTTACATTGGAGGCAGCAGGCTGATCTGTTGCTATTTATGCGAGTCTTGAATTTCTGTCAATACCCAGTGCCAATGCATAGGCAGCCGCTTCCCAATGAACTGCCTCGTGTTTCAAGTTTTGGAAAACTAATTGTTTAACATTTTCCTTATTTTTCCCAAGAATAAGCTTGGTATGAATAAACCATTCTAGCCCGGACTGAACCAAATAGATAGCTCCATTTCAAATAGTAAGCCTTTTGAACCTTTTTTTTTCTCAGGAGCATTACCTATGCCATAATTTAGCTTCTTTCTGCACTTTCTTTGACTTAATGCTATTCATTCAGGCAGGATATTATCGCACAGGGTTTGAACTATATGTACAGGAACAAATACCTCCTGCTTTCTCCACAGAAAAAACCAGCTGACTGGGTTTCACAGTGTGGTTACAGAGCTTTGACATCTAAATAGAAATTTATTCCAACTACTTAATTAGCATTAGAAAAGTTACATTTCAGATAAAGGCTACCCATTGTCATTACATGTAGCCAAGACATTCCAGTGCTAGACAAAAGCTCCTAAGGCCTGTCTCACTTGTTAATTTGGGATTATCATATACTTTTAGTCCCTGAGTATAGCAAGTAATCCGCTGATGTTCGTCAGAAACTGATAGAGCATTGCTTTTGAACAACCCACAAGTTGCAACAATCTGATCTGTGAATTTTCCATGAAAGGAAGAAAAAAGCCAGCAGCAAAAATCCATTTATTAAATGCCTATAGGTGTTCCCATGGTGCTGTACCTGACATGGTGTTTCAGAAAATTCTGCTGTTTCCACTCATGTCCTGAAGGATTGTTCAGATGACCCTGTCAAGGATGTTAATCACGTGTGGTTGATACTATACAGAGGAAGGACCTACTGTAGTTGTGGTAAATAATTCATCTTTTTCCTTTATTTTGAGTGTTTTGCTCAAAACATTCCACATAAGCTCATTGCTGAACAGTTACACAACAAGCCTCAGTGGAGAAGTACCATGTTATTAAATGCAATATATTTCTTCTAAACCTGCAATTTTTCGTTAATAAAAGAGTTATCCTATGCTTTCACTAGCAACTCCTAAGACATTGATAAGTATTTTGCAGAGGACTCTCATAGGTCAATGTTTTTTAGGCACAAAATTTTTCCTCAGTGTGTACATTCAAGAATCTGTTGTGAACTGTGGCTTGAGGGTACCTCAAGTTTGTTGCTGCCCTCAGCATTTAGAAATGCAGTACCCCTTCTCTGACTGGGAGATGATCTCATACATTTGTGGAACAGGTCATTTATATGTTTTGGATATCTTGTATTAAATCACAGGTGTATGGAGATCAATGCAGTACACCTTCTCTGACTGGGAGATGATCTCATACATTTGTGGAACAGGTCATTTATATGTTTTGGATATCTTGGTGCATGGAGATCTCTTTTAGTAAAGTAAATCCTCTCTGTTTCAACAAGGCAGGGGGAAAAAAAAAAAAAAAAATTGTTTAATGTTCTGTTCTTTAAAAGAAGAGCCTAAAGTTTCCTAAACCTTTTAGAGCCATCCCAGCTCACCATTTGTAATGCTTTGGGACTTTCCTATATCCCCCCAAATTTGATATCTTTACCCTTGAGTTTTCTAAGTAGGGGATTAAGCCTTATTTCTAATGAAAAGTCAGTTCCTGTTCAGATAAATACTAGCTCCTTTTTTTCCTCCTTAAATGGGGAAAAGATTGCAGAAAATGCAAGACATGGTTTTTCAATCATGTTTTTCTACTCTAGCCATCTGCATGACTCTCTCAGTCCCAAAAAGCTAATAAAGTCTAAAATCAGCAAAATGGTATGCTTTGATATCTGCTATTTAGAAAAGGTTAGAATTTCTCTCTCACCATCAGTTTAAGCAATATTTTGGCTCCAATATTAACTTTCTAGAAGCTATATAACCATTATTTCTTCGCTAGTGTGAGCCAATATTTGATGTCTGCCCTACTTTCGGATATTAAAAATCGTCTTGCTTAACAGTATCTTTCTTCCTATCTTAAATTACAGCTGCTCATTTCCTGAAACTTGCTCCTCCGTCCCACAGGAGTCAGATGCTGCAATAACCAGGGTCCCTCTCTTCCTGGAAGATTTGCAGGCCGTGGTAAGGTACCAGCCAGATGTCTCATCTACGTCTAGCTCTCTTTACAAGCCAAATTCCACTCACAACTGATACAAAAATTGGAGTCTAATCATACTGCAGTGATAGATCTTAACATTAGGAAGAACTCTCTTTCTTGGATGTGCTAATCAATTGCAAGAGTATTCAGCATTCACTTTAATATCATCCTTCTGAACGGAACAGGAGAAGTCTCAGGCAAAAAGAATTTCACAGTTTGCACTGGAGTCACATTTTGAAAAAAGCAATGATTTCATCTTTTTAGATAAAAGCTTTGACTTGAGAGTTCAAAGGTAGAAAACACTATGAAAGTACCAGTTAACAAGATGGTACAAGCCAGACCAGTCTGACTGAGATTGGACATGCTGAGGAAGTAAAAAGACATTATCTAGAAATGGGGTCTCAGGTAGGAATTTCATTTATGGACAGGGCTGTGCTGACCCCCAACTGTAACATCCAAGCAAGAGTCACACGTTTCACCCGCATCTTGCCTCAGGCCTATCAGCTCTTTTCATACATGTGTGGCTTGCAAAGCCAGCTAGCTCCTCAGACCCACATCCTAGCACACATCTACCAGGATCGCCACAAAGCAGGAATTTACATGCTATATACGTTTTAAAGTAACATTTAGAATCCCTTTTGACTTGGTGTTTCACAGTAAAAGAAATACCGCACATTTTCTGGTGTCCTTGCTATGAAAGAAAGCAGCCCTGTTTTCCATAAGCCCTTCAGAATGTGTTAGGAAGCATGTTTATTTAATCTGTAGTAAACCTTAATCGGTGTTCTGCATAGCCGTGCTGTACCGTACTGCGATGTTAGACAATTACACCATGAAGTATTTTTTAAATTAACAGCCTGTCTGTTGCAGATAAGCATGTACATAATCATGGTGGGGGAAAAAAACAAACAAACAAACAAACAAAAAACAAGCACCCTGAAAGTCATAAAAAGAAGTGCAGTTAAGAGCTACAATTAAGAGTTTAAACTTCATTTTAAATGTTATACTTTCTTTATAGGACATTTTTGATCAGGATTAGGAGGCATAAAACATGCTGTCTGTTTCTCTGCAAGAAATGCCACAAAGGAGGCTAGGGAGTCATGAATAAACCCCAAATTATGTCACTTCATTCTATTTAGATTACTAAAGTCCACTAGGATGTCTGGCATGGTATGACATAAAAACCCCAGTTCTACAAGGTGACTTCAGGGGGCACCATTCAGACTTCGGCACAGGTAACCCTTGCAGCGCCAGGAAAAGAGGAACAGAAAACCTGGGAAAGCCACTGGAAAAAAAATGGAGCTTGAGACCCGTTGTGGGCTAGTCACAAAAGGGTTGTAAATGAGTCGCGGCACAGTGACAAGAAGATTTAGGGAGATAAAGTGAACTTTTCCATATAGTGGACATGGCTATGCAGCCTTTTCAAAGTCTTTAACCCATTATTAAAGTGGTTGTGGGGTTTTGGAACAGAACTTGTCACTGCAGCATGGAATTTCCTGAACTGCCTTGCTTTTCACTCAGGAAATACAGTAATAATTTAGAATAAGGATCAAGGTGGGAAAACTGAAAATATTTTTCACCTTTTCTTCCCTCCTTCCTTTCCAACCTAAAGATCTTCTCTGCAATGCACAAAATGATAGAAACATCTTGTACGTAGTGACAACAACTGCTGGCTTCACAGCACGAGTATTTGTAAGAAAGGTAGTCAGAGACATCTGCTATGCCATGCTTCCCGCTCAAATGATCTGTCAGCCTCCGGTGTTCTTTCCAGAGCTAGTGTTTTATCATCTTTAGAAGTATGTGGACCTCTGCTTCACGCAAGTGTTGCACATCTGCTAGCAAACAAAAGAAGAAGGGTTCTGTAGGAGCAGTGATTTAAATACGTGTACTTTGGAAAAATAGAAGAAAAGGGCACAAGCAGGTTTCCAAAACAAAGTGCTCACAGGCCTCTTAAGGAAGTTAAAGTGGCAGAGGGAGGGGGTTTTATGTTATTTGGCATCGATTAACCCATACAAATACATATTTATGTTATGATCTCACAATTCATTCTTAAAAACCTCAGAGGACATTTTTCTAACAGTGTGATTTTCCACTTGGCAACATTTCTTCTTTAGAAGAAAAATCGTTCTTCAGAAGAAATGTTCCCTTTCTCTTCCACCTTCATCTCCTCTTATAAGACAAGCATCTTCTATAACAGGAGTGGCACCACTTCAGTGGTGGAAAACTGGCGTTAGCAACAAGAGAATCCGATCCTTAGCCTTGAAGGGTGCAGACGTGATAAACTTCCTAGGCACGTGAACTCTTCCGCAACTGTTACCATATTCCTCTAAATTCTATCAAAATTTCTGTACAGTAGTGTTAAAACTAATGACTCAAATGTATAAAACTAACTTCCCTTCAGGAAAACCCTTTTTAAAAAAAACAAACAGTAAAAAAATTTAAAAGACCAAAACAAACACCACATATATTTCCAGGTACAAACCATGTTAAGAGAAGCCTTAATTGTACCTACAATACAATTACTCCTTAAAAATGTGTGGTGGGTTGGCCTTGGCCAGCTGCTGGACACTCACCCAGCCACTGTCTCATTCCCCCTCCTCAGTGGGATCGGGTCAGGGGGGAAATAAGACAAAAAGGCTCAAGGGTTGAGATAAAGACGGGGAGATCGCTTACCAGTTACCTTCACAAGCAAAACAGACTCAACTTAGGAAAAATTGATTTAATTGATTGCCAATTAAACTACATTTGGGTAGTGATAAACAAACACAAACTAAAACACCTTTCTCCTAACCCTCTTCATCCCAGGCTCAACTTCATTCCCAACTCCTCTTTCTCCTCCCCAACCCCAAGCAGGGCAAGGGAATGGGGAATGGAGGTGGTGGTCGGTCCATAACTGCTCCTCCCTGCTGCTCTTTCCTCCTCACACTTTCCCCTGCTCCAGCGTGGGTCCTTCCCATGGGCTGCAGCTTCCTTCACGATAAACACACACCCGCACGGGTCTTCTGTGCACTGCAGTGAGGGCACCTGCTCCACCGTGGTCTCTCCATGGGCTGCAGCACAATCCTTGCTCTTACAGCACCTCCTCCCCTCCTCCTTCTCTCACCTGGGTACTGCAGGCCTGTTTCTCACACTCTTTTTCCCTCAACCTCACTGCCCAGGCAGCATTTCGCCCTTTCTTAAATACATTTGCAAGGTGGTGCCACCAGCATCACTGAGGGGTCAGCTATGGCTGCAGTGGGGCTGCTGCAGAACTGCCTGGGACTGGCAAGGGGCAGCCCCTGGTCTCCTCTCAGAAGCCTCTGAGCCCCCCCACTGCTGACACCTCGCCAAATACACCCAACGTAAACCATTTAATTTCAGGTTTAGGGTACTGGACTTAAAGCAAAACCATTTTAAGTTGCGGAAGTCACACTGAAGGAACTCTTCCCACCTTAGATGGGCTGTATGAATCACCCGTGCAATCACCACTGTTCAAATCGTTTTGTAGGTTTACACTAAATGGATTTTCACATCTGTTTTCCCTAATCCCTTCCCTCCCACATCCATAATAATCAGTATAAGATTTCAAAATAATCATGGCATTCGCACCTCTCTCAAATATGAAATATTGCTGGTATATGGTCTTCAGCTAAACTTGATGTTTTTCTGAGAAAGTGCTTGGTTCCTTGCATGGAGGCATTCAGACACGAGCAGCAAAGGACACCCAGAGAGAGTACCACTGCAAGGCTTTCTCAAGCTGTTAAGAATAAGCTAATACTAGCTAATTTTAGCTTTCGGGGTCAGATTCATTTGTGCTGTCTGGTTTCTTTGTTTGTTTTGTTGCGTTGTGCCAGATGGGCAGGGAGCAGATTGAACACACTGGATTTACAACTGCCGTGCATCATCAGGGTAGCTCCAAGCAGCGGGAGCTTGCGATTCACTGCTGCCTGAGACAATCCCTGGCTCACATTTTCCCCTCCTTCACGCTGTTGCCCAGTACGAGCTCACACACATATCCCCAGCTCTCCTCTTCAGTTAACAAACTCAGCTGAAGTGTATTCAACTGCAGCCAGGAGATAAGAATAAGAAAAAACAGGAGGCACTTGAAGGATGGAGATATGATGGGAAAATGCCCAAGGAGAAAATATCTTATAATTCCATTCCAATTTGTCGGTATTTCCCACATGGAGAAATACACATCCTGCCACATCTGTTCCATTGTCATGGAAAGACCAAAGACCTTGAATGCTTTGCTTGCCACTAAAGTCATCAGGATAAATTTTGATGTGTTTCTAAGAAAACTGCCATGGAAAGCATCCTCTCCAACCCGCTGCTAAGGTCAGGCGCTTGTCCTCAGCCTTACCTTAGCCACGTTGCAGGTATTTTTGTGCCCAGCCATCTGCTTTACTGATCCTGACCCACAGATTTGACTTCCCAACTCTACCTCAGTCCTGCCCCATGACTGTGGGCTTCCATAATGACCACCAGGTAGTGGCTGGCCCTGGTCACTGCCAGCAGACCTGCTCCCTCACCTCACTCAGGTGCTGCAGGACTGCATCCCTCATGGACAAGAGCACGGCCAGCCCAGCTGGCATACTTGGCTGCCTCTGCCTCACATAGCAGCCAGCTCTTGCTGCTCCCCGGCATTGCATTTCTCAAAATCAGGTGGCTGCATCCTCACATTATGCACGTCAGGGTCTTATCTTCACTTTAAAAGCGGGGAACAGGTACTGAGAGACACAGAGAGCTTATTTCTTATTGAAGTCCCCAATATGAGCTATGCTGGTAAAGTTTCCCATCAGAATTATCTCTAAAATTTATTTTCTGGTTCTACTTAAGCCATTTCTCAGCAAACGGGCCTAGAAAAAGAAAGCTCTGATTCTGGGAAAATAGTGCCTATATGGGAACGTTTATTGACATGCTAACATCAGTGTAACAGTATAGCCCTGTTAAAAAAAATTTTCTCCATGTAAATAAACCCTACAGTAACACCATGACATCTGTGACAGTGTTATGCGTATGACAGGCTGATGCGGATTTTGCAGACATTTTTGTAAAAAAAAAAGATAATCTTTGCAGCAAATATTCTCATTGGAAGCAATTGATAAAGGCATGGAAAGAAAGCCAAACCAGAAAATTCCCCAAGGAGACACTTGACAAGAATCCTGCTACTGCTAAAAGGAAGAACAGGGGATTAGAAAGGAAAGTGCTTTTATGTGAGTCGAGCAAACATGGATGTAATACACGTAGTAAGGACTAGAAGGGGATGCTCATAAGCTTAGAGAGTTTACAGATTTTTTTTTTATTTCACAGTTACTGCATTTCTCTCTCCTATCTTCTGATGTTAGGGTCACAAACAATTTTTAAAAAGCAGATAAGATAGTGAGGAGGAAGACACCTGAGGAATACAGCGTTCTCTTCTCTGTACTCAAAATGTGATCACAAGCTCTCTCCATCTGCAAACATCAGTCATGGCCCCAGACAAGCAAACACCGTCTCCCACATCCTACACATCCTGACCGTGCACTTTCCAACTACGTTCTTGTCTCCATCATTGTCATTCTGTCACATGTTCTTGGAGCTTGGCAAGTAAGTACCACTCCGGATACAGCACAAAAGTTGTTAGGGATACATATTGACTGCACGATTTCAACACTTAAAAGTCTGCTTGCTGGCGTGTTCAATAACATGTGCCTACGAACAAGGTGGCAATCCAGGCTTTGTTTTTAGCTTAGGTGCCTTTGCCTGGCCAGTGCTGCAATAAATGTCCCTCAGCAAGTCAGCGTGGCAGGCACGAGCACTTACAGGTGAAGATAAATTATCACCGAAAGCATTTAAAACCAAAGGAAAAATGTTTTGGCATTGTGTCCAGTTTTTGTTCATTTCCCATAACGGTTGTTCACCAACTTAGCATATTCCAGAAACAATTCTGCGATGTTTGCCTGCGTTGTCGAGGTAGCTGCTGCAGCAGACTCAGACATGTTCCAACTTGCTTCCGACTACACAAGGTGGTGACAGAGAGCAGTGCCACCGCAGCTGCCAGCAGCTCGATGCAATCTAGTGGCTTTTTCATTTATTCAGCTCCTTTAACATGCTTTGCAACCAGCCCTGGGCTGCAGAGGTGTGTGAAGCAGCACAGCTGCAGACCAACCTCTAGCTCAGGCAGGGGTACACGAGCTTCTGTCAGCAAGCTAAGCTTGAAAAAGAAAGATTAGCAATTTTCCCCAATCACGGGGAAAAAAAAAAACAAACTTTGCCAGGCTTCCTTTCACATAGGCCTTATACCAAAGTGACTTGGAGACCACAGTGTTTTACAACAGTTAATATCAATTTAAGTCGCCCATGCAACAAGAAGTAACAAAGACTATATCTATTTACTTTTGTGGCATTTTTTCTATGTATTTAAAAACTTATAAATCAGTACATAAGCCTCAAATCCACTAGTATTGCTAGTATCCACTGTAAGCAAAGCTCTTCGTCCCGATCTAAATATAGTTACTAGATATATACTTTGCTGAACAGCTGCCAGGTGCTCAATTAATATAAGTTGTCTCAGCAGCACTAAAGCCATATACTGAAGGATTGACTCCTGGTATATAAAGGTGAGTACTAACATGTATATATAGGTAAGAAGGTTGGTTTAATAGAGCCCAGGCTGCATATGAGTTTCACAAACAGAGAAAATACTTCACTAAAATATGAAGTCAGTATATATTGCTTTTCTAAGGCAGGTGCTTAAATGAAGAAGCTCTACCCCATTCCTCAAAGTCAGCGGTCCATCTTGCTTACAGCTAGGCCGATGGCAAACGCGCACAAAAGGATTGCAGAAAAACTGAGGAAGTTTGTAACCCGCTTCACTTGAAGATACCAACACACAAGACTTCACAACCCCTTATAAAAAAAAAAACCCACAAGACTGTGTTTCTTCACCTCTTGAAAGTCCCGTATGAGTCCATCCGTATCGACAGGCAATACTGCCTTGCCTTCAACGGGCCCGAGGCATAAGTAGAAGAACCTCAGTTGGGGAAGACAGCTACCCTGGAGCTCTGCTCCTCATAGCCGGGCAGTGTCTGCCAGGTGGTGGATTAGGCATCTGCAGGCAGCTGGGACTTAATTGCTGAAGGAACTGCTCCATAGTAAGTTCTCCTTGATACACACTAGACTGTTGTCTATGGTAAGAAACTTCAGGAAGGGGTACAGGTTTTGGGTTGGAACTGCGGTGCAGGATGCGTGTTATAGGAGAAAGGGGAGACAAAAGCTGCTGAAGAGTTAAAATGGATGGATGTGGACACATGGAGACCTCGTTATCTCAGATGAAAGCTGAACCAGAAAGAGTTCCTGGTCTTTCCTGCTCAGTTGTAGGCAAACTGAACTGACTAAGCTGTATTGTCACGTGCGTTACCTGAACTCTTGTGCTGCAGCTGTCTGTAGTATCACTGGAAGAACTTGTATCCAGGGCTGGATTAAGCCCGCAGCTGTTAAAGGGACTTCTTTTGCTCTGAAAGGGATTAAGTCAATTATATTAATTGCCAGCTGTTGCAATTAGAAGACTTCAGAAGCTAGTGATAGCCCAAAACATAGCTGTGAATTATGTCCTTTGCCTTGACACATTAAGGATGCCAGCCCCTTCCCTGGGCTCTGTATTAGATACCGTGAATTAATTGCTGCACAAAAATGACAGCAGGACAAGGCCCATAAACTTCAGTACATACCACCAAAAAACCTTAAGAGAATGAATAAAAACCCGGAGCAACTAATTATTCCTCCACTCACAAACAAAAAAGAACAAAACAAACAGGAAGGTAGGAAGGACATGTTTTATCCATCAAGATTTAACTGCACCATTACTTTGGCCCTTTATGGGCCAAGGTAATAATCTTTTTAGGTGCTTCTGTCAGGTAAAATCAATCATTAATTTATAAGATGTGCTTTGTAACCTGGTTCTCTTTTCCTAACTATCAGTTACCTCAATTACTTCACAATGTTAAATCCATAAATATTATATGCCATCTCTTCAGGGTTCCAGTGTTTTTAGCTATTAATCAAGCTGCCTCATTTCTTGATTTTAGTTGTCTGGCTCCAGTCTGACTATTAATTGTTTGTTTGGCATTAGGACATAGGTATTAGAAATCAGCAAGTGACACTGATGCCAGCTGTAATGCCTGGCTAATATTAAACATGCATATCGAAACACAATAGCCTTTTATTTTTGACATGAGAGAAAGCACCTACTAATATAATCTTGAAAACGAAGCAAATACAATTAACTATGGAGATGGCAATTGCAAAGAAAAACCAAAAGGATCACAGGTCAGTAATATGTCAGCAGTCTGCAGGAGTATCTATCCCCCACGACCTGGGAAAGGACCTTCCTTCAGGGCTTTAAACTACAGAGGTAGCAAAACGTCTGCAATTACTGCATCTACAAAATGTGAGTTCTCATACTGCCGGTGGAGACCCGTGAGATCCCAAGTGGCTGCTGGGCTCCTCCTGTGGACAGCACATCTCAGCTGCTCAGCGCTGACCTAGGAGAAGGTTGCGGTGACATTTCGGGCAAGACGCATGTGACCTCATGGGGCAAGAATTTGACTGCCGTTGTATCAAGCGACCAGCAAGGGTCTGCTTTTCCAGTCGTCCCAAAGCTGTAGGAACCAGGGGCACTCTTCTGTTACTGTTTGTTATGTCTTGAGTCATAAGAATGACTGTACCAGGTCAACCCAAAATTCTGTCCAGACCTCTGTGCTGTTTCTGATGGTCAAAGTTCAGCTTTAGCAAGCATCCTTTCCCAACCTCCAGCAATTTCTGTCTCAGGAGCTTCCTGAGCAAGGCTGTGGCCTCTTGTAGTCAGCTGCCCTTGCTGGATTTTCCTTCAGTTAATTTGCCTAATTACATTTTTAACCATAGAAATTTTTGGCCAGTTAAACACTTTGTTTCAAGAATGTCTACTCTTTAATCATGTTTTATGGAAAAATACGCGGGGTGGGGTGTTTGTTTCCTTTCTTTGGGCCTGAAACATTTCCATTAATACTTATACTTTATTAGGGGAGACACACAATGAATAATAGTCCCGTATTCATGTTCTCTGTTCCACTCATGATTTATAAATCTCAACCTCATCCCCTTTCCCAAGCCTGAAATGCCATTCCTTGCCTTTGATGATCCTTCCTGCCCTTCTGTGTTCCTTTTCTAGCTCTTACATCTTTTTTGATTAGAACACCAAATAATGGTCAAGATGCAGGAACATTATAGTTATATACAGTGCTGTAATTACATCTTTGGGGATTTTTTTCCCCTAAAAATTCCTAACATGATTTGATTTTGACAGTAACGGAGCAATGATGTGAAGATTTCATAAACGTATATATTATAACTTCTCAAGGAGTAATATTCTGGAGTTCAGTATTGAAGCCTGGACTGTTTTGCCTGTGTGCCTCATGTTATATTCATCATTGTTGAATTTCATCTACTATTTGATTATCTGTTAAGTTACTGTTCTAAGATCCTTCTGCAACTCTTCTTAACATAGCTTTCCTCTTTTTTGCCTGAGTAATTGAATATTACCAGCAAACCCTATCACCTCACGGGGCAGTCTCCCAGCGAACACCTAAAGAACACCCGGCACAGATGTCTGAGGGAGGCTATTGATGATTTTCCTCCACTTGGAAAGCTGGCCACAGAAATCAATTCATTGTTTCCTACTTTTTTAACCAACTGATAATAACTCATGTCAAGGCTTTTGGCTCTTACCACCAGCAGCTTTGTTTCTTTCAGAGATTTTGAGGAGGGACCCAGGTAGATGAAAATATCGGACAGCAGTACTGGATTAGATCAACCAATAGTCCATCTGGTAAGGTGGCCTGTCTTCGGCAACGACCAACAGCAGATGCCAAGGGAAGCATGCACACAAGGCACGCATGCAGCGATGCTTTACCAGAATATTCACCTCCAGCCTCCAGCAGTTTGTAGAACAGTAACTTCTTTAGTTGATGAAATCAGCCAGGTCTCCTTGTCCACACATTCAGTGACTTCTTCACAGGAGGAGTCCCTCAAGTACAACGTAACTCTATAAAAGCCATTTGGACTATACTTTAATATTTTAGATTTACCCATGAAGTCACTAATTCTTTTCTTTATTACAGAGAGACAGAAACTTGAATTCTAGGAGACAGTCATGGGCTTACAGAGATAACAATTGATTGTCAGCCTTACTGGAGCTCCCACTTTTATTTCAGCATAACAAAAAATACAGGAAAAAAGTCTCTAAAGTACAAATTGAAAAACTTTTTTTTTTTTTTTTCCAAAAAGGAACTCTTAGCATTAATATAATGTCTGTTAACCTATCTCTGACAAGGAGTATTCACAGTTAGCTAAGATCACTATTTAAAGGCCTTTAAAACCATTATAGTAAATAACACATAACACTTTCTTCCCAAACACCTGATTTTCTCTACTGCATAACATCTGTATATTTCCCCAGATACTTCTCTTTCTATTAAGACATTAAAAATACATTTTAAATGGGCATGAAATAGTGAATTGCTGAATTTTCATTTTACTTAATTTCAATAGAGCTTTGAAAGTAATGTCTGGATCACGTTTGCATGAACAACTGAAAGGCTGTGGAAATAACAAAGGCATCTTGAGAACCAATTAAATCTTCCATAAGGTTATTATGCTGAAAGGAAGCATTGTTATGCACATTTTTTGCAAATTTACAAAAACTGAGGACTGATATTGAAATGGCTTAATACCACCTGCTGAGTAACATCAATTGCAAAGCAGAATGTTGAAATGAGTGTCCTAGCCGTCTTCGGAAACTGTTTGATATTTTAAAAAGGGATGTATTTACTTTTTTCTAACGTAACGTAGTCGATCACTTCAAATTAGAATTGAGTTGCTATTTTTACAGGACTGAAAAAGCTACAACCAAAAAAACTTTATGAGGCAGACACAAGTCTGGTATCTGAAACTTTCCACCTTCTATTCTCTTCTCTCTTTGCTTTTTAGTGCTGCAGGAGGCACCTTGCCGTTGGTCAGTAGCTTACACCCTTGTCTTGGGGGGTGAGAAGAGATTTCTGCGGGCAGCCCACAGCGTGCATCACTTCATCTCGCCTGCAACCGAGGGCCTGAGCCTGGGGCACCCATTGGAGGTGAGGATACTCTGCCCTCCCTGTTCATCCCTGGCAGGGGTGAGGGAAGGCAGGGCCCCATTCAACAGAAGATCCTTCAGAAAACATGCCATGTTATCAAGTCCTAATAGCTATTATTAATCTACTATTAATATCCCTGTTACTGGTGGTTTTTCACTCCTGCCACAGACACATATGTAGAAGTGTGGGAAATGGGAAAAATGCCTTTCTGAAGATTTCTCTCACCATCTAAATGACGTGCCCAGGTTCTTGGCGGTTATTCAGAGGTATGTGTTAAACGGGGCAAACAAAGACAGCTGATAAAGATGCTAACATGATCCATCAGCTCTAGCTTCTAGATACTTTTGTTCTTGGCCAGCCAAGGGACCAGAATGGCTACTATAGATTGCAGGCAACCAACAAGCCTCAGCAATACCCCTTTTTCCTTTTTCACCCGGAATATAATTTCAGCATCAGCTGCTGAAGAAAGTACTGCAGTACTTCACCAGCTCAGTCCTCTCAGCTGCTCCCTTTGCACAGGGATCATCTTATTATTGCATGTCCATACCAGCTTCACAGTATCTATCAGTGGTACCACAAAAAAAAAGATCATAAAATCTGATTCGTGTGTCTTAAGGGTTGGCCTGGGGAAACATTTTTGTTTCATTTATCACAGTAGCTAAGCAAAGAACAGGAATCTTGAGGAACTGCAACAGAAAAGAAAAGAAGCATAACACATTGGCACAGGTTTTAATGGGAGTATTCCTTTCTTTACTGCAGGGACGGACAAGTCTTAACACCAAAATGGGAATGTTTATGACTTTTGAATCTTAAGATCCAGCTGGCATCAAGAGATATAATGAGAGTTACAACAAAGCACTAGAGCTCTAAAGGAAACTTTCACACTTTACAGATCCAATTAAAAGTTTAAAAATAGATACGTGCTCACTTGCTTACTATATGATAATAACCTCCAAGGCAGACCTCTGCCACCTTGCTCCCTGGCAGGATAAATCAGGTCATACTAGATTCTGGGCTGCAGTATTGAGACTAATGTCAGGATGTGCCAAGTTGCTAATGAAAAGCTACCTCAGGTACCTGTGTGTAACACTGCAGTAATACTGGCTAATCTCTCATAGCTACTGTGCTACAAGCACTCTGAAGCTTGATGCTTTAAGACATTGTTGGTTCATACTGAATATCACTTTTTTTTAAATATAGTCTCAGGTGTAAAAATATTCATAGTATAAAACAGAAAAGTACCTTTGTTTTCTCATAAGTTCCTTGGGGGAGAAGAAAAAAAAAAAAAAACAAAACCAAACCAAACACAACAAACCCCCCCAGATTATTGCTGCTTCCCATTTTACTGGGAAAGCTCATCATCCGTATAGGGCTCAAGATGTTGTTAAGAGCAACAGTCAGCCCGTAGAGACTCCTTTGACCTGAAGAGGCAACTAATGGTCTCATGCTAAGCAGCAGAGAAAATGAACAATCTGATCACAACATAGGGGAATAAGTAATACCCAGACAATAACATTTTAAATCTCTTTTCCACATGCTAGTCAGACATATTGCACACGCTAGGGTAACCATAGCAGAGGCACAGTATGCCTCATATAAGATACATGTGGCAAATGTTGTAGATAAATGTCTTTTTCAGCTTGCAAAATTCTGTACAATTATCTAAATTAAAATTTTAAGACAAGGTAAATTGCTGCATTAGCCTTTCAAAAGTACGATTTAATTATTCTCTACACGGTTTACATTATTGCAAGCTTTTGGTCGGAAATAATATGTCATTCCTCTTAATTGCTTTAAGTGACACTAGGACATCTGATTTATACATGCTCATCAACACATCAGTCTATTTTTTTAAATACACTAATTTTTAAAAGGCTTTTCCATCACTATAACCACTGTCGATATTATAAAGCAAGTGTAGCTGGAGTTGGAAGAACATCACCCCTTGTAGTTACTATTGGGCACCGAATGCTTGCCAGAGCTGTGTCTCCACTTTTCTTCATGTTTGTTTATTTGTCAATTCAGCGGCTCTAATCTTGCTCCCATTTCAGTAAACAGTGACTTGCGTGCCAGAGAGGAGCACACCTGCTCTTTGATAGGTCTGACAGCAGATAGGTGACATGAGGCAATCTCTCAATTACTTGTAAAATGCCTCCAGTTCTGCCTGCTACCAGTACATCGACTACGTTTTCCTCTAAATCACATCCTTTCTGTGTCTGCTCATACTTTTTTTTTTTCTTTTTTTTGGCAACATATATTTTTTTCTGGTTATATTGATAGCTCCTAGAGAATACACAAAAATATATCAAATAACATGTATGAGTAGTTAGTGAATAGAGTAACTACAGGACTCAAGGGACGTATCCTCTTTTGTTGTTATCATTTTTAGGTAAGACTTTTTTCAATAATGGAGCTACAGCTACAAAAATATAGTGACCATAAAGACACAGAGAGGATAGGTCAAAAACATCTGTTCCTTCATTTTCACCATCCATCTATAAAGAGTGCAACACTTTTCCTCCCCATTCCCCATCCTCAAGAATTTTAATATTACTCAGTGAGGAATCCCCAAAGACCACCTAAAATATCTATCTTACAGTTAGGTCAGTTCCACCAATAAGTTACGACTTACTGTAAATGAGAAAGGGATCCCTTTGAGGATCTGATATATTGAAGTGTTACCTTCCAGATTTATTGTAGCCAAACACAATTCAATAGTTTTCTCTGACTGACTGGTCTTAATCCATCAGAATGAAAAAGCATCTTATTATAAAGATATTAGCCCTCTGTTGAGCACATGATGCACTGTTTGGGGGATTTTGTCTTGGTAAAAATTGCTGAACAAAGTCAGTTCTTACCTGTCACAGTAACTCTGTAATGTCAAAACTAGCAGTCAAGGTCCGAGAAAGAGCAGTGCAAGCTGTTTGCCTGCAGTGGGAAGCAACTTTAGGATGATGAGACATTGAGACGAAGAGTTATTCTTGTTATTCACTGATTTACCTCCCTCTATTTTAGTGAGTAAATCCAGGTATTTTTCCTCCTGCAGAAATTGTGTAGCTCTTTTAAATCTACTACATTGTGATTCTCCTGTCAGTTGAGGGCTGATAACAAGCCCATGTGTTTCTCCATTCGGTCTGCCTTTAGCAAGACCTCCAACTGGTCCATCATACCTCAGAAAGATGAAGGCCCTCTACACGTAACTCTTTCTTCGGGCATGCAGCTGAAGGCATCAGCAGAGCAGGTTGAGCCCCAGCGTGCAGCTGGCGGGGAGGACAGGGCTGTCTGGGTGGTAAGGATTAAGATGGGGGTCAGCCTGACCAGCCTCCTGCTTTTTGCAAGCTGCTCATTCTGCACGGGACATTCCTCCCTTAGAGAAGCAGCAGAGACGTCGCAACCTCCATTCTCCCCACTGGAAACAACCGAAGCAGAAAGGCATTTTGTCAAGGGTTGTTGCTGACCCAGCTCCAACCACCTGCTCCCATGAGCTGGAACTGCCTTTTCCCTCCGTCGCTCTCCAAAAGACAGCAAAAAGATAAGAGGGGGCTGTTGGGCAGGATCCTGCAGTGGTGAGCCCAAGAGGTGACTACGTGGTAGTAAGACCCAGGATGGGAAACAGATCATATCCTCTTCCTTCAGCAAATCACATTGTCCTCTCCCTAAACTCTTCTGTCCCTTTGGGTGGAAGCTGGATAGTCCTCTCTCCTGCCACCAGTCCATTCTGCCACTTCCCCTGCGTTGACTTTTGTCTACTCAGGTTGCACTAGGGCCAGAGATAGCTAAAGTTATTGTCTTCAAAGAACACGATTAATCATTTAATCCTGAAATCCCCACCAAGGCATCTTCTCGTTTAAATCTTAACATGGCAGCTCTTGAAAAGTGGTGTTTCCACAATATATGGATGGACGAAAAGACTTTTCTTATTTTCTGTTTCTTTATCTTGTCTGTTTCTGGTGTTGGCAGTGGTTTCTCATTTTCAGGAATCGGTATCAAATGCATCCTCCACTGATACTGGAGATTTTCACCCTGTGACAAACTTTAGAGGCCCACCTGTATTTATACTGGACGTCCCCTTTCCCCAATTATGTTATATATTCATCTTGTACAAGTGCTCTGCTGAGATCCACCAATACCTGGTTATTAAACAAACTCCCATTAGAGCTTTGCAGTGTGCTCCGGGAACGGTTAGTCTGACCCCAGCCCCAGAAGTGGCTGGGGATTAAGGTCAGGAAGAGACGTACAATTCTTTCACGGCTGACAATGACACTTCTCGTGTTCAGGCTTCCCAATTCATCAGTTTTCCTCTGTTCAGCATGCCAGGCTGCCCGCTGGGGAGGTGGCACACCTCTGAGATACTCACTGGAGAGCCAAACGGCGAAGCTGAGTCATGACAGCGTTTAAAGATGAAAGGAAGCCTTGGGTTGGTGTGGCTCTAGCAAAACCTCATAGGGTACACTGCAAAATTTTAAAAACAATAAGGTAGGAAATGGCTGCCCCAGTATGGAGAGCACAGTGTTTTCAGGCTGGATTGCTGCAACGATTTCAGATATCAGGTATCTAAATCTGCTGTGACAAAGAGCCTCGACCTTCTAACCACTCTCATAAGGGGCAGACAAAACATGCAATAACCAGAGACAGCTGGCTATAACAATTATTTCTGAACTGCTGGGCATGTATGTATTGCCGTACAACTTTCAAATCTCCACACAGGAATAATACGTCAGGTTAAAATTAAAAATGTTTAGCATGTCTTGCACATTGTTGCCCCACAGTTTCAGACAGATACACAAGTAAAGTAAAGCCGATGTCTTTTATGTATTTTATTTATTCCTGAAGCAGGAAAGACTTGTCATAGCAATCTTTCATAGTCTGACTTCTCTTACCTCATGACTAGGTAGATTTGGGTAGGCTCATGGGAAGGCTCTCTACAGCCACAGCTGAGAGAGCTCTTCATTTGTATTTGGGCTGTTCTGCATTCAAAGAGTTGCTGATATGTGTTAAATCCCTGAATTTATTAAAAGACCAGGGAATGTAATACTAATGAAAATTTGCAGGATTTGTAAGCAGATAGTTGATATCAAACATCCAACATGCCAACATTTCAGAGTAAAAGAATGTAAAGAAAAAATCCCATACCAATGCTAAGGTGAAGACGATTGATCTTGGATACACATCTCAAAAACTAAAAAATTATTAACATTTTTGGAAGACTGCAATCAGATTTTCTTTTTAACATAATAAAAAGTAATCTATGTCAACCAAAAAAAAAAAAAGGCAAAGAAAAAGAAAAGAGCCCTTGGAATTCTCTTAGTTATAGAAAAACAGAGAATGAAAAATGATAGCGTATGAAGAAATGGACAGCCACCATTCTGCCATTTGAGGGAAAAGTCCTCCTATACCCTGCATCCAGATACGTCAGGTCATGAAATGTCCTGCTGCTGCATTGATTAGCTCTCCTCTCTAGAAAGCAATGAAGTTGCACTTACTTACTTTTCCCAGAATTCTTTCTAGACAACTGTAGAAAAAGTGTAACACGCTTTTCAAACTCCTTACTTGACACTTTTTAAAGTACTGTCATAAAGGAACACTTTTTCATTTCCAACATGATTTAAAACGGGTGACCAGTAATGAAAGAACACACACACGCACATATGCACATCTTTCAAATTGACAAATCTGTGTTAAAACCGCCACTATTAGCAACCATTGATCAACAGAGTATTTCTTTCGTGGAAGGGCACAGTAGGCTTGACAAGGTGTCCTTAGGTTAGCATATTTTGTCATGCTTCATATTAAACTGCAACGAGACATAATGATACCTTACGTGTAAAGGAATGTTTGTATGGTACCTTCCTTAGCTCAAGGGATGTCCTTGAAAAATTGATTTATCTATTTAAAGAAATCTCAATAGCTCACAAGTCTGTGCTGTTGAGATAAGACATCATCGCTGAATGGAGTCTAACCTATACATTATATAGTGCTATGACACATGCCTTGAACACAAATATAGGCCTAATTCTGCTCTCCTGTGCAATTCCCAGGCTAAATCCAGTTTAACTCTCCACCTTGTAAAGGACAGTAATAACTTTAATATATCAACATGTTACTCAGAGGACTGAATAGACAGATATTCCTGGACTTTATAAATATAACAGGTTTTGAGAGGCACATTAGTTTATGGTAAAAAGCTACAAAGATTTGCATTTGATTTATTAGTTGTGCGTGCACCAGAATTTTAAGATTGCTGAAAGCTGTATTTTCAATAACTCAGCAGCTTCCCTGAGTAGTACAACACTCCTGTAAAAATTTCCCAGTGTGCACAGTTCCTATGGCGACCTAAAAGGGCTAGATTCGACTTAAATAATTTCTGGAGCTGTTTTATTATCTTGCAACACAGAGTATGAGCTCCTAAGGAAGCTGCTCCTATAGCTAGGGCTGCACAACTTCTCTCTCTGTGGATTTTCTGGAGTCTAATAAGGGCTAAGGTGCTGCCTTTCACTCCGACGGTCTCTCATTTCTAGCTGTCATTGACTTCCCTAAGACTTACAGAAATCCAGTATTTTGGGGTCTGTACCCTGCTGTTGGGTTTGGCTGCACTTGACCTTTGGGTCTGAAGTTGAAGCTCTCCCCCAGTAATGCCCTGGGATCTGTGTGCTCTTGTGGCCGCACACAGCATGATGACAAGTCTCGCTTTCTTGGGTTAAAAAAAAAAAACTCTTATTGGTGTTGTAAAGAACGTTCCTTCCCAAACGTCCTGCCTGTGGGCACCCCCAGAAGCGTGCAGAGTCTTTCCCCTTTCAAAACACTCTCTCAGAGTAACCAACCTTTTCTACTGATACCAGTCCTTTAAAAATAAATCAATACATGACGCTTCTTGAAATGGGAAGTCTCGGTTCCTTCTAGTCAAGCAAGAAAGTTGTTAGGTGATTTCAAATTACTTAACAACAATACTTTCAGGCTCTCATTTCTGTTGTTCAAGATGAGCAAACACAGATTTACAATAGCTTGTCATAACATCTCAGCCTAATGAGAAGAGAGCAGCATCAACTGAATATACAATAGATAGCCCTATGACCCAGCTCACCTGAGCGTGACCTGGAATAGAATTCTTTACCAGTGGTTTCAAGGAAGACAAAAACATTGAACAAGAAAATATGCATCTTATTTGCTGGAATAGCACTTTCTTTTAAATGTTGTAAACTTTGGAATATAACAAAACTGTATTTCACTTGAGTGGAAAGCCCTCCTGCAGTAGAAGCAGCAAAGTAGATATGTGAATCAACCCTATATTTAAATATCATTGCAACTGTAATTAAACAAAGGAGTATCTGGGAAGAGGAAACATCTGCACTATGGAGAGCATTTTGGACTCTTAAGTACCTTCATTGGAAATTTACTTTTTCTTCATGACACAGGAGTAACCAAAGCTATAAAAGCATAATTTAACACTACAGTAAAAATAAATTGTAACACATTTATTCTATATCATATTTATTATGAATGTTTCTGCTCAGCAGGATAGTTAAAAATTAACATACTGTAAGTCACTGAGTGGAGGTTTAGAAGGCAAGAGGTGAATCTGTCACTTGCCAATAGATCTAAATTTTAGCGGAAACCAGGTATGCTGCTGTGATATGTCTTTTACCTACCAGAAACAGAAAAAATTGTGGAAGTGCCAAATAATTCCAACTCCTACTGTTGAAGGCTAGACAAACTGAATTTTTCAATGCATGTCTTGCAGTTTTGGCTGATAATAATAAATAAAACTATCCTAGGAACTAATCCATCCCAAGGACTTACTGACATAGCCTTTGTTGTCTAGTCTAAAGAGGACTGAGGATGTTGAACGTGATCCTAGAGCCCCTAGGGTCAGGGGTCAGTGGTGTCAGGATTTCACCTGTAAGCCCTATGGAGATGGGAAGAAATAAAAAGACATTGAGGTCTACAACTTGGGCCGTTAATGATGCGGACAGCAGGGCGGATGGGGAGGAAGCACAAACGAGAAATTTATTCTGTTTTATCATCTCTGTATCCTAGTGTGTAGTTACTCATGTTGTCTCAGGAAATCAGCTTCTTTTGGAGGGCATAATGTATATCTTTTTCAGTCAGAAAAACTGTTAACCCAACTGCTGGCTTTCATCTTAGTTTACCAACTTCTCAGTTCTCTACTTCTGTCAACCTGGGCCTTCAGAGAAAGATTTTCAGTCTCTTACGTCCATGTCTAATCTGACAACTTCTTTTGCTTCCTCACTGTAAGTCATTTCTGTACAGAAAAGACAGTGTAATTTTCTTTTTTTTTTGTTGCTGTTGTTTCACCTTCCAGAAAATGGAAAACAGATTAATGCCCTCAGTAATGCTGCAGATGCTGAAGAATCTGCATATTCCTTGGATATTTTCAAGAAGCCTGAATTAAGGTCACTAGAGTTCATAAAGATTTCTTATACGCTTTAAACAGTGCTCCTGCAAGGCAATATTTTCCCATAGCAATATGGTACGTGTTAATGCGTCAGTGCTGCAGGTAGAAACCCACGTGAAATGAAGACTCAAGACTGTAAACAGGCAACCGTCCTGCATCCCACGTGCACCTTGGCTCCAGCAGCTGGTGCAAGCAGGGACAGCTGGAGATAGCTCCAACCCCGAGTCCCAGAGCTACTCCCGGCCCCAGCACCAGCGAGAACTGCTGGGCAGAAGCTCCAGGCTCTGCCAGGGAGGCAGCGTTTTAGGCCGAGGGCTGGCTGAACCGCCTGGAGCACTCCCCGCAGCCATCCCTTGGTGTGCCCTAACTGATGGCATCCAGACCATGGCTCCTTGATGCCTGCTGAGGCCAACGTGGAAGAATTCTGTCCCAGAATGTCATAATCAGAAGTGTACAATCTGTGATCCTCATGCCTACAGTAATGTAGGCATAATAAATAAATAAATCAGAATAAAAAAACATATTTCCAGCTCATTTTTACCACCCAATTCTGTTCATTTCTCTAGAAATGCAAGCTTATGCCAGTTAGAGGTTTGCTCATAGCAGAACATCAAAGGAAGTGGGGTAGTATTTTTATGAAAAAGATTTTGATTTCCCATGAGAAAGAACAAAGTTATCTTAAATCACCTTCTACAACTGTCTTTTTGGGAGCATGCTGGAGAAAGTATCAATCATTTAAAAGCTAGATTGCTCAGAGCATTTAGTTTCTCCTTGTTTCTTCTGACTCTGGGAAGAAAAAATACCTTAAATTGCCTTCTGTCTTACTGCAGTTCCAGGCATATCTTTTGTGCTTTTTCCATCTCTGCTTTTATTCATGAGTTGTCACTAAAGTAAGAAAGCAAGTAGAAAACAAAGCAAAACAAAACAACGGATAGCTCAGAGAGCTTGACAGTAGGTTTTGCCCTAAGGCCACCGGTTCAAACCCATCATAAATCAGCAGTAGCTCAAGTATCTGATCTCTAATGGTTGTCTGATGACCTTAGTAGAGTGTTGAGCATGTTGGTTTCATGCGGCAGATCCAGGCTGTCACAGCAAGGAAGTCTATGTGGAGAATGTGGAATATGCTCTTGCTGGGCAGGTGACCCTTCGGGTCTGTAATGAGGAAAGCGTTATGGGGTGCGGGTTAGAAACATTGCTATTCTACACAAGAAACCAAAGCCTAGTGTTAGTACTGAAAAGCCTTGATCAGAGCTAGACTCACCCCAAAACAGAATAAATGTGTAGAGAGTGAGGTCAGAAATTAAAATATAAAAAAAAAACCCCAAACACACAAGTTAGACTCCTAAATGTTTTTTTTAATCACACTAAAGTACTATTGCTCCAAGCGTCAGTTGAAATGCTATGAGTGGGAAAGAATCAAACTGTTAATGGAAACTCAATAAAAGGTTTTAAATTAATGCTTCTAACTACTGTTATAAAACAATACAAGACAGAACAGGATAAGAAACATCCAGGAAAACATAAGGAATTAAAAAACAAGATAGCCCAGTCCTTTCCTTCCTTCCTGAAGTTGCCTCCTCCATTGCTTAAGAAAAAAAAAAAGTGTATTTTTTTACTGAAGCAGCCTCTATGCTTCAATATAATCGTATTGAAAATCAGCTTTATCCCTCTTTTAAAAAAATCCCTCATAGGAATCATTAAAGTTACTGCCATTGGCACAGACATCATTTCTACGGGAGTAAAGCCTAGTTTCCACCCGCATGTGCAGGGATGGAGCAGGGAGACCTTCCCCCTACCCAGGCAGACACAGCCCTTGCAGAGCACACGTCAGGACGAAGCAAAGCCTCGCCCGTCCTGCGCTCGGTCTGTCGGGGAGATTTTCTAGCTCTGGTGGAAAATGCCTCTGATGCTTGCACTGGGTTGCTGCAGCTCAGCAGAGCTTCCCAGGCTTCTAAATGAGATACTCCATCTCGAACAGAATTAGATGCTTGACAAAAGAATTATTATATGAACTTTTCTGGCCAGGGTTACCTAGAGTGCAGATTAGACTGTCGTAAAGGTGCTTTCTGGTCTTGAAACGTATGACAATATACGGAGCACAATTAAGCTGCTTTATTGCTGTTTTACTAGTAAGTTGATTACCAGGGCAACATTTGTTGGTGGTGGTGTTACAAAGAGGGGATTTTTATTATAGCTTTTGATTTAAATAATCTGACCATTTACAGTCATTAACGAAAAACTATGTCCTCTCATTAAATCAATAGTTTTAAATGTCTTTTGCTGTCAAACTCTGTTATGGGGTACTGATAAAAGTGTATCTGATTATTAATTAACCACAGATGAACCTGCAGCTCATTTTTAATGGCTGCTTCAGAGGGCGGTAGTAATCAAACACACAAGTTATAAATCCATTAAATAACATCGTCACCATCATAAGTAGTCCCCTGGCATCAGCGACATGCGAACGCCTCCCCAGCTCTAAGGTTAAGTGCGGACATAGCAATCCTCTCTCTTGGCCGTGACGATTCATGAGTCTCCTTCTAGGAACTCAGTGTGAATCACACCGTGGCGTTTTCCATACTTCGCTCAAGGAGGGAAGTTTTTAGCACATAGGTCCTTTGTGTTATGAAGGGCTAATCTTTCGGTCTTGGATGCATAGTACGTGCTCACAGAAATACTGCCGCTGCGCTGGAATAGTGTAACCGATCCCCTTAGTCTCTTTTCCCAGTAGTCCTGTTATTAAAGCTTCAGTGTAAATTCAAACCTTATCAAATGCCAGCAAACTCACCCGGCTGCATGATTGCTTACTTTTTTGAAGTGTGGTTGGCATTTAATATGAGCTTAGGAGCCACTGAAAAAAAAAATCATTCCTGGTGAAAAAACAAACAGCCATCCAGTTCATTTCCTAGTTCCTCTTCCCATCCATTTCAAAATAACCACTTGGTGACGCAGTCTTTGATCATGTCAACTAACTTTAATGTTGTTTAGCTTTTCTTTATATACGTGTTTTGGGAAACGGTGCTCTTTACCGTACTCGTCTGTGAAAGGGTCCTGGGAAAGGCTAAGACTGTTCACCTTCTAACGGAATACAACCAGTAACTTGGGACCAAGAAGGGAAATTGGCAGTAAGTTTGCTACCTCCACATTCAGGAACCTTTTTACATGCGATGAATAGTAGCTCTAGATAAATAAGCATGCACTCCTTTTTCCAGAATAATTGGCTTTATCTTTTGCCTACCAGCTATAAGCCCTACTTTTAATTTACTCTTTTTCTTACTCACTTTTTGATGTAACAGTTCAATGAGGGTTTAAATTCCTTTCCCCATGCAGCCCTTTTATCGTGCTTCTAATTACCTAGCCTAATTGCTCTGAACTGGTATGAGCCCGTGCATTTTTAAATGATTTTCTTTAATTACAATTCTTTGCTGAAGAAAATGTCACTGAAATACATCTTACTAAAACAAAAAACACCACTGAAATACATCTTCCAACCTCTTTAAAACCCAAGCACATAATACGGAAGTTTAATATACTTTACCTTCACTCTCAGCTTGTTCACAAAATTGTGAAGCAACACATATAAAAAAAAGGGCAAAAATACACAAAATATTAAAATAAGAAAATAATAGAAAAAGTAAATGATAATATAAGAATTTTAGTTGAGCGTGAAGAGGGCTAAGCTAGTATAACTACAAAAACGAAGGAGAGGGGTGTATGTAAAATATTCTCCAAATCTCGCTGTCAATATTTTCACACTTTGAAGTGCAAATGCCATCCTCTGCGGGGGAACAATGTCTTCGCTATGCTGAAGCATGTCTTTGAGTATGTATTAGAATCGATGGATGTTAATTGGTTGTGAACAAAACACTTGACATTTCCAAAATGGGTCCGATGGATGAAAATTAACAACTGCTTATATATCTTATATGAGCGTAAGATATGTTTTGGGTTTTTTATCTATGGAATATTTTCATAATTCTGCAACCAAATTTCAGCAATAAGAAATTCACAAATGGGCATAAGAGAGCTGCAATTGTAATTTAAGGTGACATTATAGAAACTTCCCCATAAGGTATAGGTTACTGAGAAAAAAGAAAGAACTTTTAAAAATTTATCTTCAAATTGAGTGTATCACGTTCAATACAGTGCTACAAAGAGATACCTTGTTCAAAATTTCCATAGCCATTAGACTTCTGTTCTGGAAATTTGATAATGCAAATGTGTTTATATTTATATTTTAACATATAAACACTTCTAACCAAACAAAGATACTGTTTATTTAAGTTTGGGAACAAAGTGATGTATTGTCTTTTTAAATAATCCAACACATTGTTTGAGATTATTATTATTCCAGTGCAAATCCCCAAAAGGGAAAAATTATTTATTTGTTTAATGATATGAGAAACTGAAACTCTGAAGACCAGTGCATCTTTATGTACATGTATTGGCTCATTTATTGCCTTGCAAGGCTTAGCTTCAACTTTTCCGTTAGCAATCAGCACAACAGATAAAATAATTTCTATTGTCTAGGATATTTTTTCTGTCAGTGACCTGTATCACAGCTGCTATATGAAAGATGAATGTCACCCCTCATTGATACTCTTTACAATTTAATTAATTTCTCAGCAGTATATTAATTAGGCAACAAAAGTAGCCTAGAACTCCGGTACTTATAAATGAGATCAGAAATTGATACCAACTTATCTAACTCAGCAAAACAAAGCCGTGTATGAGGATATTGGCTGTTTATTATAAGAAACATCTGTTGTCTATCAGGACCGCAAAAGGTAGTTCAGCAAACGACAAGCACTTGCAAAGTTGGCTTGCAAGGAACACTGGTTTCTGTATTCTCTAAGGACCAGATCACATACTATGCATTGGTGAATCTGCAAACTGTTGCTAAATGAGGGTAGGCACAGACATGCTGAGAAGGAAGAGTCTACTGGCTTCAGCACTGCCACCCTTGGGAAAGAACAGAAGTCAAAAGGAGAGAAATCTTCTATGAAAGACAAATTCAACCCAGTCCAAGCCCCTCTGATGAGCAGAGAAACTAAAAGCATTCACTGCCCATCATCAGGGGCAATTCTTTCAAACAAATCACTCCAGTTTTATTTTTAGAAGAGAGGCACTAAAAACAACAGGCTGAAAGAGGATAAAAGTTTTTATTGCCATGGCCATAGGCTTTCTGGCAACGCCTACTGCCTCAGGGACAGAGCTGCTGCAAACAGGACCTTGAAAATCAGAATCCAGCTCAGAAAGGTGAAAGAGTTCTGGATTAATATGATCATGTCAAGCCAGCTAAAGTTCTAGGATTAAAGTTCTTCAATACATGGAATACACTGTGGTCACAAATTCCCAACACTATGGGGCTCTACAAAGGGCAATTGCTGTTTTCTTGCTTACGTAGCTGGATTAATACAGAGTCCACAGGGATAAAACGACACAGCTCCTCTCTTCGCTCAAGGCAGCCACCCCTTCAGGAAAAAAAAAAGAAAATCCTTCTTTCATGGAAGGATGGCTCGTTCGGTATGTTTATTCAGGAGCAGTTTCCTCTAATTTGGCTATCAGGACACTACCTGAGTGTCCCAAAGGTTTTCTTTACCGAAGAATCTCATAGCACAAAGCAAACGTGGCTTTGTGTCTGAGGTTGCAATGAGTCTTTTTAGTGTTACTCGTATGGTGGACTGACTGCAAAGCTAACAGAGAAAGCTTTTAAGAGTTATTTTCACTGCTTTAAATATGATGTAAATATACATGAAGTGCTTAGACAATTGCTTCTTGAGTTCTAAGGGAAATAAGAAAGATTACCCTCAAGTCAGAGGTTCCTCTCATCAGAAGACTCCTGCACGCTCTTAGTGTGTCCTGCTAAAACAATAAACAACGCAGAGAGAAGCGGCTGTTACGTACCTATTGTTAAGTTATTATCACAGAACTGCAGAATAGCTTCGGTTGGAAGGGACCACTGACGGAGCTTGCAGGACCTGGAAAGCAAAGCCAGCCAAACAGAAAAGCGCAATAATCACAGCTGTAAGATGAAACAGGAATAATTAGGAAATCATTCTGGTGTAGAATGATTCCCTAATTACTCCTGCTGGCTTTGTCAGATTCCCTGGAGTGCTGGAAGTCTCAAGACTGCAAAAAAAGCTAAACAAAAGTTAGTAGTACTTTTTCTGTTGGTGTATGTACAGTTGCTACACAGGTTATGGCCACCTATTTTCAGCTAATAAGAAACTATTTTGGTGCTATACTTGCCTTTAAAAGAAGCCTATGAAGATATCTGAGAATGATATACAAAGCCTAATTTTGGTATCTGGGAACTAGCAGAATAATCAGAACTAGCAGAATCAGCAGAACTAGAACTAGTGACGTAAGTGCTTTTAATGTACTAATAATGCCTCGGTACTTCAGTCAGGACCTTGTTTGGCTAAGTGTTGTACTTTTCAAAAGATAAGAGAGAAGGCAGTCCCTGTGCCCAAAAGCTTGCAATCTAAGCGAAAGCATAGTTTGCCATGAGGGCAAACCCATGTGGAAGAATCAGAGTCCTCTATTCTTTTAGGATCCTTTGAGAATAGCAAGAAATAATGGATAAAATTAGTCAAAGTAATTTATTTGGATTTTCAAAAGCCTTTTGTCAAGTTCTCTAGAGAACATTAAACTCAGCCGTCTTGCAAGAAGAGGTAAAGTAGCAGAAACGAATGATTTCCTTTAATCACTGAAAAAAACATAACGCTTGGGAGCTGCAAGATTTCCATACTCACGCAGAAATGTATAGACTTAATTTTTTTGACTAGAGGAGGAGCAGTAATGTAGCAAAGTTTGCCAATTATTTGGATAAGTTTAGATGAAAGGAGACACATTAAAACCATTCAAAGGAATCCAACAAAGCCGTGTGAACAGGAGCGATACTGGCTCATAGGCAGGTACCAATATTGGAATAAAGAGTTTGAGCTATTCAGACACATTCCTGATCCCTCTTCTGTAAATACCACATAAAAAGAACCATGGTTTGGGTGAAGGAAGGTTAGGGGAATTTTTTTTTTCCTTCTTAAAGCTGAATATTGAGACAAAAAAGAAAAATCCACAGGAAAAAAATCATTAACAGAATTAGAATTATCACCTAAACTGAGCTGTCTCATAGACCTAACCACAACTCAGACTTTTCCTTTCAAAACATGTATGAATTACGGGTACTGGTCAGAACTCTCACAAAAGGAAAAGTTCGTATGCAGAATTCAGGTCTGGGTCTAGGAGGCAGGCATGGCTCATTGTCAGCACCGAGTCATCCTTTCTCTTGGTATTGAAAAGCACCTTTTTACCCTACCAGGGGTGGTTATGTCTGAATTTCCTTCAGGGAGGACAAACCGCTGTGTTTTTCACGGTGGTGGAAAGCTGCTCTGAGTGGGTTATCCAGGTGTCTTTTTTGTTCAGCTTGCTTGCTTGTCCATTTAACTGAGGTGTCATGCTACACTCTATATGTTGATGGTCAATATTTTAAAACACAATTGCAGCTGGTGTCTGCCTTTAAATGTATCATGATAACCTTTCCACTGAAGACTCTTAAAGAATTATTTGTCATATCTTCAGTATCCTTGGACCTATCTCAGGGATGCATTTGTTACTAATCATATTCTCTCAAGGTGAAACGGCAATACAAAAAAGTGTCTTTGCAGCGAGGGGTCAGTAATTTATCTGCACAGACCATTCAAGAGTGTAGTCTGAGCCCATGGCAGCACATAATCGATGGCTGTGTTAGGGGGAGCACAAAAATTATCACAGTCATGTTTGCCACTGAATTGATACTACGCTTTGTTAAATAAAATACATTGCACCAATTACTTTAAACTAAGTTAGCAAAACCAAGATTGATAGACAGTATCAAAACACATAATACATACAGCGCTATTAAGCCACAGCCTTCTAATATTTCTGAACAATCAAATTCCAGTACTTTTCAAGGTTTAGATCTTTGTACTTTTCCAGCAAAGTAGCCAGCCTTTGGCAGATGGAGGTATTTTCTACATTGGATACTTGAAAAAATGTGTTTG
This sequence comes from Fulmarus glacialis, assembly GCF_000690835.1. Taxonomy (NCBI): domain Eukaryota; kingdom Metazoa; phylum Chordata; class Aves; order Procellariiformes; family Procellariidae; genus Fulmarus; species Fulmarus glacialis. The sequence goes on along the minus strand of NW_009188378.1, from coordinate 14,449 downwards.
CCATTCCTCTGCTGCCATCTGCCCTCAGAAATGTACATGTGCAGCCAGATTTGTCCTACCTTTAGAAAGTTTGAAAGGCATTAAACCAAAGACTAAAACCAACAAACAAATGGTCCTAACAACAGGTAGCTGTGTTCACTCCCATTTTCTTAAAGACATTTTTGAAAAAAAGATAACGGTAATATCGAACTAGGAAAAAAAAGGATGACTTGAATCATTACCCATTACAAGGAAACTCCCTAAATAAAAACTAATTGCAGGCATTTAACTTGTATGATGGCATCTCTTTAAAAGCAGACACAGTGTGTTTGATCCAGTGGGTATGCAGTGAAATTTTGACCTGATGGCCGTTGGCAGTAACAAACAGGAGGTAAAAGGTACGTTAACTTTCTCCATGAATTCGTTGCCTTCATCAATTTGTAGCCTGTTTGGGTTGTGCTCAGGCTCCATGAGAAGCATTTATAAGAAATCCAGTCTTTTTTGGGGGGGCAGAAGAAGCATACTGAGTTGGATCCTCTCTTGCAATATATTTCTCTCTATGTTCTCTACCAAGTACAAAAACTCTAGAAACTCGCCACCTTCCCCGGGCATGGAAGCATGCTCCACTCAGGCACGGAGCACCTTCACTTCTGTACAGCTCTGCATCCCTACACTGCAGCTGGTGGTGGGGAAGAGAAGGCCACAGTTACTTTGATACAATGGTTCTGACCAGGACTTCATTACACCCCACTCATTCTCATCCAAGGCATAAGACTTTTCTCTTCCCCCCACCAAAAAAAGGGGGGTGCGGGGATGAAAAGGAGATTTTTTTTTTTTTCCTATTTCTGCTTTCAGGTTTTTTCAAAGTCTCAATACACTTTTTCAGGGAGGTGTGACCTTTAGCTATTCATTTGTCCAAGTAGCAGCCACCTGATGGGGGCAAATAAAGCGTTATGGTCTTGAGATAAAACTAAACTCTGAGATATGCACCCCTCTGCTCCTTTCTCAGATAAACACAAAGTGGTGAGAGCAGGGTTTGCCACTCACCCCATGTAAGAAGCTCTTTCCTTCAGCTGGAAAGGCAGCACTGGGATCTTAAAATCAGACATCACTGATCCACGTCCTCCAATGGCAGGTGGCACTTCGTGTGATGGGGTTGGTTTTGGTTCAGTTACCAGTTTTAAACCTCTCCTTATCACGAGATCCTTTGGAGCCGTGTTCTAAACCACCATCAATGACAGAAATAAAATAAATAAAAATTCCAAAGCACTTAAAACCCGATATATGGTAAATCTTAACAGATAAATTTGTTTAGGAACAGAAAGCATTCAGGCCCTCTGAAGGTCTGCAGCACCGGCTGATATAAAGCACAAGGTGCCGCATCTGTCTTTAACATCAAGAAAACAACAGGCCAAATGTTTCCTTTGGGATGGTTTTTCTCCTTTCTTGCATTCAGTCACACTGAAATTGAAGAGCAATAATTAACAATATGTGTTTAATGCCACGTTCCCAAAGCACACAAATCCCTGAAGCGGGAAGAAGGTGTTGAGGGAAGTCAGGACTAAAGCCAAAGAACAGTTTCTATTGTGTATTTTTAACACTCCTCCCTGGTATAATTCAGTGCCAATTTTATTTAAGTATTGTGGCCCACACTGCTGCCATTTCTTAAATGGAGGAGCGTGTCCATTGCAGATGACAAGCCTTCAAGAAAGCCTTGAAGGTACCTGAGACGTACGTACCCCGCAGGACACCCAGGACACATGGGACTGGAGAGGTCCATCTCCCCGGGCAGGACACCCGCAGGCAGCACAGGCTGCACACCAAGCATTTGGAGAGAGGACAAACAAATGCCTGCAGATGCTCCTCTCCCCAGACAGAGCAGACCCAGCTACTACTGAGGCAGGTTGGAAGTGAATGTACTTTCTAGACCAGTGACAACATTTCTTTGCCCTTTGTGCGAGTGCAATGTGTTATTCACTGGCGTCTCTTACTCCGTACTGTTTTCTCAGTCTGACTTCCAGAAAATACCTTACAATTTTAGAAAACAGACAGATCCTACTATTCAATGTCCAGTGGAAAAACCAGTATTCCATAGATGACCTCATTGGTTTATTCCTGTAATGGTTATTTCCTTGTTTCTCCATATTCCACAGAATAAGAAACACAAAATAGTGTTATATTGGATTAACTGAGACATCAAAGAGCAAATATACCTTTTTTTCTGGTTATATCTCTCCTCCAGGAGCTCCTAGCATTGCAGTATGTTGCCAAAGAAATAAGAAAGAGGATTAGATATAATTCAGTTCAAAGCTACTCTGATAAAAATCCAACAAAGGAATATAACTTATTTCAGATACTCTGTCACTCCTTGTCCACCTATTGCTGCCAAGAGCTACATTACCAAAAGACTGTGGAAGATTAAAAAAAAAAAAAAAACAACTTCTGATCCAGAAAATACATGCCAGTGTGTTTGCACCATCTGTCGTGCAGATTCAGAGATGCCCAGCTGAAGATGGGCTGCTGTTGATCCATCTGCAAAACATGCCCCAGACCAATTGCCTGACTTATGGTAAATTTGGAAGGCTGTTCAGTAGAAGATGTCTGAAAATCAGGTTGGCATTTTCCCCAGTGTTTTCCTTTTTCTCCATTTTTACAGAGATCCTCCATACAAATGTATTAATTCATGACCTGCTCCCGTTCCGTGTATGCTAGTGTCTTGCTTATCCTCGACGGAGAAATGGGTGAAATGATTAACTGGACAGTTTTGTTTCAACTACACTTTCATATTTTCCTCCTGCCATTTATTTTCCACAGAACTTTGTTTTGTCTTCCTTCTGAATAGACAACTGCAGTTTTACTTTAGTTTGATGGTGGGAGTGGGGAAGGAAACAGGAAGAAAGAATTTAAAATCTTCAATGTTTAGGCTTATTAGACTTTTCAAACGCCCCACTAATGAATTGCTTTAAATCACATAAGTTAAAAAAGCAATTACATGTAATGATAAATTACTTCTTCAAATGGGTTGCAGATGTCACATCTGATGCGTAGTAGAGAAAGGTACAGTACGTGTCAGCTGTTCCCCTTGTACGTGGATTATGTTCAGACAAAGTGATCAGAAGTACCTGTGCTTTCCTTGCTCTCCTCTCTACAGCGCTGGTTAAGGGACATTATATGTGAAAATTTCCATTACTAGCAAGAATACATTGATTAAACTAAAAAAAAAAACCAACCCCCCACCTTTTTAGATGTCATTAAGTCACACATTTTCACAGAGGTCCACAATCCTCAAGTGATTCCAGTGGGAGAAAACATGAGGGGCTCAAGTAGTAGTCTGAGAACAAGTTAAATTAAAAATACAAGCTGTGATCCTATTAGAAGGCTGCTCCAGCAGCAGACTGACCTTACTGGCTAATAACAACTTTTTTTTTTTTTTTTTTTTAATCAAAATAAGTTACCAGATGGGGAAACCAACCAATATTCATCATCATGTGCAAACCCAGAAACGGTGTATCTATAATATGAAAAGATAACATACCATATGTGCTCCAAAAATTAACCAAAATAAAATGCAGCTAATTCACTTCATTTTCATTTAACTGGTCTCATCCTCTGAGCTTTAATCTGCAGGCACTGAAGGTGAAACTCAAACTGCTAATTTTAATCACTGTTATGTACATACAAGCATTTATGATTATACAAGTTTTCATAGACACAAAGATGATAATTTGCAAAAATATAATGATACAATGAGCATAGCATTAAGTATTATGCATAGGGGAATATTTCACTTAGAACAAGGAACTGGCTACCATAAGTCCTTGTTTCTGCCATTCGTAACCTATTTGAAATGGGGTTTTGGGACAAATACAAATAAATCTTCTGAAGACCTGACAGGTGCTTAATCCTGCAGTGAAGTTGTGGCTTGCAAAGGTATAGATACCAGAGTGAAAGTAATTCATATAGAACTGGCCATGAATACAGTCAGTGAAAATTAGAGCAATGGGAAGAATTGGGTTTCTGAAGACTCTGTTATTTTAGAGTGCAGGAGTGAACCACGCTCGTCTTCAGCATAACCATCTCCTCTGACTGTCCCTTGCCTGCCCGCCGTCCCTCTGAGCTTGTCGCCTTGCCGCCGCCGAGCTGGGGAGCAAAGGCGCGCCGGCAGCCTGAGCACCGCCCTAATTGCCAATTGAAGGTGGCAGACCTCGGTTTTGCACGGAGGCTTGTTCGCGGGCTCACATCTTCCTGCTCTGGTCCAGCAGAAGAGCAACGGCGATTAAACAAGCCAGCCGCTTGCTAGTGAACAGATTTCCCCTACGGTAGTCACTTGGGATCAGACGCTGAGCCCACAACTGCCTCGGAGCCAGAACAGGTTAGTTAGAGGAACTTAACGGGAGAAACCTGGCCCTCCTTTACTCGCCAGCTATTCCAAAAAGGATTTCAATCATGCCTGCATGTTAGCAGGCTTCTTGGGGATTTTATAAAGAGGCTATCAAGCTGACCATCCCAGCCAGGCAGGGCGAGGGACTAACTGTTCTCTAATTCCAATGAGCTGTGGTTAATGCAGCATCTGCCTTGTCTGTCTTCTGCCTGCCCATGTATTAACGCACAGCTTTGTGCCGTTTCTTGAGTCTCTCAAGCATATAATAAATAGAGTTCCAACTCGCTGGAACCTCCTGCAGCAGCTGATATTATAAGTTGTTTTCCTGTGACTGCTCATTTGGAAGTTCCTGGTTTTGGCAGGACGGCAGAAGTAACCACAGTTGAAAACACACAGTTGGAAAGTCGGTGGCGTTCCAACGAGCTCCCGCCAGAGCTGCGAGCAGAGCAAACCGGCTCAGGAGCGGTGTGGCATGAGCTGCCCACCCGCAGCCTCCTGGGGCAGGGAGCCGTGCTGGGAGAGAGTCGCAAGCCTGGGTAGAAAGGATGGAGGACGTACGTGCACCCGCAGGATGCGGGTTATTTTTCTAGCGGTTTGCAATTTTCCGCCACTTGATAGCGTAAAACAACAAGGGAAAGCTCTTTTGTTTTCTTTTCCCTTCACTGTAATCAGAGGTTGGCTTTCATTTGTTTCCCAAGAAATGAGAAAGCTTATGGTGATGAGTTTTCCTTGAAATAAGAAAGTTTATGCTGTTCATTACCTGTACTCTTGAAATAAACTGCTCTTGCCTGAGATGATGGAAGCTGTACATGACAACTTTCCAACAACCAGGCCATTTCTAAAGTTACTTCCTCAAGTTTTTTTCTCCACAATCCAAAAAAGGCTGATCTCATGCTGCATCTTCTGCTTGGCAGAGAGACTAATAGCAACTCACGGTTTTATTTAGCCATGTATTTCAATGAGACCTGTAGGAAGGTTTCTGGTTTAGTGATCTCTTATCCACGGTTTGTTGTGGTTGAAATTGGCCACTGAATTCAAAAGATATAGGAGGAGGAGGAGGGTGGTACAGAAGGTCTGACAGACACACAGAGCATTCTCCCATCAGCTTTTTTCCTTGGGACAACCAAAGCTACAAACCCAAGAAACACATCCACTGTAACAGAAAAAAAAAAGGGTGGTAGCCTTTTTGTTTTCTTAGCTCATTTAAAATTGGAGCACAGACATCACAATGTATGGATGTGAGATGAAACCTATGGTGTCTACCATGTGCAAAATTAGACAAAAATGTCGGCTCCTGGGTAAGACCAGGTGGCGTTACTGCCTCCTCTCTGACTGTGTATTTTGAGATAAAAGACAGAGCCTCAGTAAGCCCTCACGGGAAAAGCCATGCATGGAGCCTACGCCCCATGGCCACTTCATGGCTTTCTTCCCAGCACGCTGGTGTCTGCTGTGAGGCTGGTTCAGACTCTCACTGTGAATTGTATAGAAAGCTCAGCCCTGGGAATCAGGACCCTAAAACCAGTTCCTGCCACGCCTGACTTTTCGGTATCTAAATCCTTTATGGGCTTCAGAGCCCAGAGTTCAGGCTGAAAACTGCTGCCCCATCCTATAAGCTGCTGACACGTAACTTAGGGGGAAAAGAGGATATCTTCCCATATTGCTCCCAAAGTTATTAAATACTGGGAAGATCAGTTTAGCACATACCCGTTTTGCAAAGTCGTCATGGACCTGCTTGTGGGGTTATTACTCTCTGTAAAACTAACTCTTGCAATCGCTGCTGGTGCTGCTTCTCTTCCTCTATAGTAAGTTAAACAAATCTGCTCCCTAAGCGGTTAAACAAATACAAATGGCGATACTATTCCCCCCCAACACTATAATCTACCGTCTTGTTTCCAGCAGCCTATGAGAGTTAAAGTAAAAATCCATAAGAGTAAATTCAGCACAAATAAACCAAAGCTAAAAATCCATAAAAGTAAGTGTGACACCCAGAAGCCAAATGCGGTTGGCAGGCAGGAGCAGCCCTACTCTGTCCTGTTAACAACCCGAGTCATTCACTCCGAATCCCTGCTCTGACAGGTAACCGCCTCTTTCACTCGCTCCGCCTCTCCTCTGGAAACAGCCACCAAGCAGAGCAGAAAACAGAGAGTTGCTGGCAATCTTCAACACTTTTCGTAATGCAATTAATGGAAATGTTCCTTCTGCAAAGAGTAATGCTGGCGAAAATACACCGTTCTGCTTTTAAATGCCATATAGGACTATGTGTTTATTGCTGACTTTACCTCTAGCTCAGTGCGCAGTACTGCGTGACTGAGATTGGTTTCCAGAGCCATTTATTTTGTGATCTAGCACCCACAATAACCATGTGCATGGTAAGAGCTACCGCTTCCCTGATGAGTGAAAAAACCTCCCCGTGGCTGTGGATTCTTGTCTGCGATCATAGCAAAATTCATCCAGGATCCAATATTAGCATTTGACAAATATCCTTCTGTCAACAATCTTTGCATTGCAAATACAATATACATATAGGTATATCAAAGATCAAAGCTTCTAAAGCAGAGCCATGAATTTGAGACCTGCTATATTTCCTTACGTCAGGTCTTTTAATCTTTTAATGAGGGCTCCTTGTTAAAGGATGTGGTTGGTGGCTTCTTGCACAGTTTAAAGGAAAGTGAACATCACTGAAGCCATTGCAGGGTCTGTTATCTCCTCCTCAACTAGGGCTATCATCACCTAAAAGCTTTTCAAGCTAAAATAAAAGTGGCTTGGAAGGAGTTGCGAGATTGCTGTGAAAAGGCAGCTTGAAAATAGATTCTAGCTGAAAGGAAAATCTCTCCTGGGTAACTTTCATCTGCTGATCTCAAACAAATCCAGAGGGTTTGCTTTCAATGCCTGCTGAGCTCTTAAAGGCATTGTAGGTGTTAATGATCCCTGTGTCCCACGAACATGCTGACGTTGCAAAATGAACGTAGACCTGTCTCTGACTACCACCTTTTCAACAGGAAAAAAGACGACAAGTGGGGACAGTCCCTCACTAAAAATAAATCCCAGTTGCAGCTGCCCTCCTCCTCCTCCCACCAGCCTCACAGCACAGCCAAAGTTTCAGGGCTTCCCAGCCCAGAATTCCTATTTACTACCACAAAACTCCATCATGTCCAGTGTTCTTCCCTAACATTTCCACCTTGGAGCTGCTTTTTGGGAACTGCATTTCTTCCTTCCCACTCATCCACTCAACACTTCATTTGTTCTTTCAGTATCGTTTTTCCCATCCTGGTCCGCTTTTCCCTTGGCTCACCTCCCTTCCCACCTAAGCCCACTAACCTCCTCCTCTAAGCCTTATCTTGAAAACTCCTTCGCTTGCTCCAATCCCAACTGCCCCAAATCGGCTGCTGCTCCATAATGTCCCCAGTGCTTCTGCTGGCCACCAGCCCCCGTCACCGCTGACCACCGCAGAGATCAGACCTGCGCTGTGTCTGACTGCCTGGATCTCCACCTAAGAGCTTCAGGTGTACTTGAAGGCTGAAAAAGAGGTGCTGTCTGCATCTTTACAAGCCTGCAGGTGTAAGGTAGCCCTTTCCAAGTATCTACCAGCGGCACTCACAGCAGGGAAAGTTTCCGTGTCGGGACTGGAGAAGGTAAGGCAGCACCACAAACCCTCACACTCACAGCAGCGCAGAGGTAACAAGTCAGACAGGCCCATATTTTTTTGCCCAGTTGCTCCTCTTCCCCGTTTTTCAGCCCTACCGTACGTTGAACGGCATGGATCTGAGCCGCGCTGGTGGACAACGGGAGCTTTTCAAGGAGCTCACGTCAGGGCAAAAGCCACCAAACTCCGAAGGAGCACAGAAGTTTGAATGAGAAAACCACTTATTCTCAAGCAATTTATTTCCCAATCCCTTCAAAGTTACCTCATTTCATATCTGTTTGACACCTCCTTTTCCTCTGCAGAAGGTGCAAAAGGTGTCAGGGGAGAAAAAAGGAAAGAAACAATTTGTTCTAACTTAGGCTCTGTAAGTGTCACTTACTGTGTGGAATATAATTGAAAAAGGACTGTGCTCGGCTGCAGGTTTACATGTCATCGCTGCCATACACACTGTGCCTTTCTGCTGCCTCAGGCCACGGGTGGCTTCTGCACACTGATTCGTACTGCGTGTCGTGGTTTAATCCTAGCAACTAAACACCACACAGCCGCTCGCTCACTCCCCGCTCCTCCGGTGGGATGGGGGAGAGAATCAGGAGAGTAAAAGTGAGAAAACTCGTGAGATGAAGACAGTTTCATAATTGAAATAAAATTTAAAAAATAGTAGTAGTACTAGTAGTACTAGTAGTACTACTACTACTAATAATAATAATGATAATAATAGAACATAGAAAGCAAGTGATGCATGATGCAATTGCTCACCACCCGCTGACCGATGCCCAGCCAGTTCCCGAGCAGTGGTCACTGCTCCCCAGCCAACTCCCCCCAGCTTATATACTGAGCATGATGTCATATGGTATGGAATACCCCATTGGCCAGCTGGGTTAACTGTCCTGGCTGTGCTCCCTCCCAGCTTCTTGTGCACCTGGCAGGGCATGGGAAGCTGAAAATCCTTGACTGGTATAAACACTACTTAGCAACAACTAAAACATCAGGGTGTTATCAACATTATTCTCATGCCAAATCCAAAACACAGCACTACACCAGCTGCTAGGAAGAAAATTAACTCTATCCCAGCCGAAACCAGGACACTGTGCAATTTTTTAGCACTGTCTTTACAAACAAGGTTCTGGGAAATGTGAAAGCACGTTGTCAGTGGCAATATGCAACCGACCATCAGGCAGGGTCCTCCTTCTTGACCTGCTTGAAGATGGGGGTGACGTTCACTTTCCTCCAGTGCTCTGGCACTTCTTCCAGTCACCGTAATCCATCAAATATTATTGAGAGTGGTCTTGCAATGTCATCAGCCAATTAGAATTGCAGAATTTGAAAAAAGAATATTAAACATGAAATATGTTTGTGCCAGCTGGGTTTCATGGATGTGCTGACCTCTTCTGGATGCACAATTCTCCCCACCACGTAATGAAGCCCAGACGACTCAGACAGGGCAATGCTGCCACCTTCCTGACAGTATCAAACCGAAATAATTTCAGGATTTTTCTCCTGGCAATTCTTCCAGTCCAAGAGCTCCTGTAGGGACACCCCCTGCCCGCAGGCTGTCGCATGGGCTTTCTCCAAAGGGGGTGATCACTGGGGAGGAGCAGGGCAGCAGCAGGGCCCTGGCTTGTGCATCTCCCATCAGCCAGATCCCTCAGCCCTCGCGGGTGCAGCCATCTGTGCCCGTGCACTTCTGTATGGCCAGTTTCCTTAAGTATTCCCTGACCTGATCCTCTTCAGCCAAGGCTGTGTCTGCCTTGCTCCAGCCTTTCCCCCAGCCTCTGTGACCTGGGATTCCTGAAGGCCGGTCAGGCTGGTAGAGACGGAGGCAAAGGCAGCTTTCAGTGCCGCAGCCTTTCCCACCTCCTCTGTGCCCAGGTCCCCACCTCGTTCAGCAGCAGGTCCTCATTTCCTCTTGCTGTCCTTCTGTCACCTGGGTGCTCACAGAAGCACTTTGTGGACATCCCAAAACATCAGGGTGTTATCAACATTATTCTCATGCCAAATCCAAAACACAGCACTACACCAGCTGCTAGGAAGAAAATTAACTCTATCCCAGCCGAAACCAGGACACTGTGCAATTTTTTAGCACTGTCTTTACAAACAAGGTTCTGGGAAATGTGAAAGCACGTTGTCAGTGGCAATATGCAACCGACCATCAGGCAGGGTCCTCCTTCTTGACCTGCTTGAAGATGGGGGTGACGTTCACTTTCCTCCAGTGCTCTGGCACTTCTTCCAGTCACCGTAATCCATCAAATATTATTGAGAGTGGTCTTGCAATGCCATCAGCCAATTAGAATTGCAGAATTTGAAAAAAGAATATTAAACATGAAATATGTTTGTGCCAGCTGGGTTTCATGGATGTGCTGACCTCTTCTGGATGCACAATTCTCCCCACCACGTAATGAAGCCCAGACAACTCAGACAGGGCAATGCTGCCACCTTCCTGACAGTATCAAACCGAAATAATTTCAGGATTTTTCTCCTGGCAATTCTTCCAGTCCAAGAGCTCCTGTAGGGACACCCCCTGCCCGCAGGCTGTCGCATGGGCTTTCTCCAAAGGGGGTGATCACTGGGGAGGAGCAGGGCAGCAGCAGGGCCCTGGCTTGTGCATCTCCCATCAGCCAGATCCCTCAGCCCTCGCGGGTGCAGCCATCTGTGCCCGTGCACTTCTGTATGGCCAGTTTCCTTAAGTATTCCCTGACCTGATCCTCTTCAGCCAAGGCTGTGTCTGCCTTGCTCCAGCCTTTCCCCCAGCCTCTGTGACCTGGGATTCCTGAAGGCCGGTCAGGCTGGTAGAGACGGAGGCAAAGGCAGCTTTCAGTGCCGCAGCCTTTCCCACCTCCTCTGTGCCCAGGTCCCCACCTCGTTCAGCAGCAGGTCCTCATTTCCTCTTGCTGTCCTTCTGTCACCTGGGTGCTCACAGAAGCACTTTGTGGACATCCCTGGCCACGTTGAGTTCCAGCTGGGCTTTGGCTTTCCTAACCTCATCCCTGGCAGCTCAGGCAATGTCTCTCTCTTCATCCCAGGCTTCATCCCTGTCCCTGCTTGAGGCTTTGCCTCCTTCCTTTCCGTGTCTGGGTTTGGCCAAGAGCTCCTGTTCACCCAGGCAGCCTCCTGGCATTTTTGCCTGACTGCCCACTCGTTGGGACGGAGAGCTCTGGAGCTTGGAGGAGGTGATCCTTGAACATCAACCAGCTTCCTTGGGCCCCTCTTCCCTCCGTTGCCTGATCCCAGGGGACTCTGCCAAGCAGACCTTTGAAGAGGCCAGAGTCCGTTCTCCTGAAGCCCAGGGCTGTGAGCCCCCTCTCCCCGCCCTCAGCATCCTGAACTCTAACCATCTTATGGTCACTGCAGGCCAGGCTGCCTTTGACCTCCACATCTGCATGAGCCCCTCCTTGTTGGTAAAGATGAGCTCCAGCAGAGCCCCTCTCCTTGTTGGCTCCTCTGTCACTTGGAGAAGGACGTTGTCGTCGATGCACTTAGGAGCCTCCTGGGCTGCTTATGTCCTGCCGTGTTGTACCTCCCTCCAGCAGGTCTCTGA
>NW_009188378.1:1669-2514 GCF_000690835.1 Fulmarus glacialis | reverse complement strand
CGGAGGCAGGCCGTGAGCCCCTGCCTGACCCCCCCGTTCCACTCTCCGCAGCTCGGCGAGGGTCTTGGTGCCAAAGAGACACCCTAGCGGTACCAGCAGCTGCAGGAGCTGGTTCAAGAGATGCAGCAGATCTGCTCGGCGAGGGTCTTGGTGCCAAAGAGACGCCCCAGCAGCGGTACCAGCGGCTGCAGCACGAGGTGCAGGAGCTGGTTCAGGAGGTGGAGCAGATCCAGGTGAGCATCACCCCTGCCCTGGGGACCAGTGGGGAGGCTGACCCAGGGGGGTGACACGGCCGCTTCTCCTCCCCCGGCACAGAGCATGCTGAAAAGGAGTCAGCAGCAGAGGAAGAGCTGGCGCCCATGGCCTTGGCCAGGCAGGTTGAGGGCCTGAAGCAGCAGCTGGTCTCCAGCCACCTGGAGAAGCTTCTGGGCCCCGCCGCAGCCATAGACTTTGCAGACCCCGACGGTGCCCTGGCCAAGTGAGTGGGGTCCCAGGAGCCCGGGGCCGCAGCTCAGGGAGCAGGGGGAAGATGCCACCGTGGGGCGGTGCAGGGACCCCGTGCCCACCTTTTCCCCCTGCCCAGGCGCCTGCTGCAGCAGCTGGAGGTGGCGAAGTGCAGCAAGGCGGTGCCGGGGAAGAGCCCCGCCAAAGCCCCGGTGCCCACCGGAGACGCCGTCACCTTTGAGCTGTACTGGAGGCCGGAGCAGGACCAGTTTGCCCAGACCGCCAAGGTGAGCGTGGGGAGGGGACGCACACACTGTGCCTGACCCCAAAATGGGGTGTCCTGCCGTCTCACCCCCCTCATTCCCCCCAGATGGCGGAGCTGGAGAAGCGGCTGGCGCAGC
>NW_009188378.1:1067-1368 GCF_000690835.1 Fulmarus glacialis | reverse complement strand
GATCCTGTACGTGGTCATGCTGGACCAAGTGGAGGCCCGGCTGCAGGTGAGAGGGGAGGACGGCAGGAGGGAACTGTGCGGTGGGTGTCACGGGGCCATGGGAGGGCCGCGGGACGGCACTGGCCAAGGCCATGAAATTGGGGGTGGGCACTGCTGGATTTGGGGTCTCACATCTGCTCCCCGCTCCGCAGAGCGTGCTGGGGAAGGTGAATGAAATTGCCAAGCACAAGGCAACCGTGCAAGATGCCGACAGCCAGAGCAAGGTAAGAGCTGGTGGGGAGGGACCCCCACAGGCAACCCT
>NW_009188378.1:546-1036 GCF_000690835.1 Fulmarus glacialis | reverse complement strand
GCTCCAGGCTGTTCTGGCCCCCCCACTTCTTGCCCCACTCCATCCCCCAGATCCACCAGATCTATGAGACGATGCAGCGCTGGGACCCTGTGGCCAGCACCCTGCCTGATGTTGTGCAGAGGCTGGTGACCCTCAGGGACCTGCACGAGCAAGGTGAGGGGTTAGAGGGGATGTTGGGGACAGTGGCGTGGTGTGACCGGGAGCATCGTAGTGGGGGGATCGCTGCTCCCCCCCCAGCACTGAGCTTTCTCCTCCCTCTCAGCCACACGGTTCGGGCAGGTCCTCGTGCACTTGGACACCACGCAGCAGGAGATAGCTGGTGCTCTCAAGGACAACAGCGTGCTGCTGGCGGAGGTGGGTCCCACCAACACCTGCTGGGGTGGAGTGGGGTCCCCATCCTGCCCCCCCTGCTCACCTCCTTCCCCACTCACCCCCCCAGGTCCAGAAGACAATGAAGGAAAACCGGGCCGTTGTAGAGGACAACCTTGAG
>NW_009188378.1:0-426 GCF_000690835.1 Fulmarus glacialis | reverse complement strand
CCCGCCCCCCCCTGCTCCCCTCCTCCCCTACTCACCCCCCCAGGTCCAGAAGACAATGAAGGAAAACCTGGCCGTTGTAGAGGACAACTTTGCGGACATAGATGCCCGCATCAAGCGGCTGCAGAAGTGAGAGCACCCTGGAGACCCCCCTGCACCGGACATCCCTGCCCCTCCTGGGTCCTGCGACCCCCTGGGAATCACTCCCTCCCCTCCACAGGTACCAGCCCCTGCTTGTATATACCGTGGGTCCTCCCCACCCCTCCATTCCCACCCCCCGGGGGGGCATTCTCTGTACCCTCTCCAGATTTACTCCAATAAACAGCTCAGCTCAAAGCGCATCCGTGTTGGCATCTCCTTCGGGCTGTGGGGCATGAGCAGGGCCCAGCCGCCGGGTTTTAAATGCATCTTTTAGTGGTGCATAAACCC
>NW_009188377.1:34251-55627 GCF_000690835.1 Fulmarus glacialis | reverse complement strand
CCCCCCCCTTCTCCCCTTTTTTCTCCAGCCAATGGCTCATGGGAGCGTCTTTGCTGCAAAACAAGAGACAAAGTGTAAAAACCGCGTCCAGCCCCCCCCATTCATTCCCTGCGTTACGAAGGGCCGGCTCTCCAGCTCACCCTGTTCTCCAAATTACTCCTTTTACTACATGTTTTTTTTTCCATACTGGAAATGTCTTTTATTTTTTAATGAATAAAAGGCAGCCCAGATCTGCAGCAGTCGCCTGCACGATGCTCTCCGCAGCTCGGGGCAGGACGCAGGCTTTGAGCATTTGAGTAAAGTACAAAATTTATTCACTGTAAACATTGCACAACTTCTGTGCTTGGTTCCCAGGATTAAAATATAACTCGCTTTCTCGGTTTTGTATGACTTGCTTGCTAGCCATTATACTACTGCTCAAGCTCGAGATGGAGATTTCTCCAAAATATGTAATTTTAGAAACACAGGAGGGGAAAAAAAATGCTCCATTTTGTTACAGGGACTGTGTAGCTGGAACTTTCCCGAGAAATGGCCATATTTTATCCCTTTATGATTTCTTTCTCACTCTGGCAAAGGCAAAATACTTTTATGTTGCAGGTAACTTTTACGTGAAGGCTCTAACTTTGAATTCGCAGCAGCTGGTCTGACTTGAGGCAGTTAAAGGAACACTTGAAATTAAATTTAAATTTATATTGTTCGTTGGCGGAGAACTCCCCTGCAGTTAAGGAAAAAAATGTAAAGATTAAGATGATCATTACTATATATGAAAAGCAGTTTCAAACATTAACATTATGGTTCCTCTTTAAAAACAAAAAGGGGGGATTCTCTAGCCTGTGCTTTGTATAGCTGCATCTCGCTATCCTTTCATTTCCTTTTTCTTGAAAACATCACTTAGTGGAGGAGAAATCACAAATTCAAGCGCACTGGGATCTCCACACACAGAACAGAGGAACATGTGCAGAAAACAGACTTTCTGAGAATAACAAACCACCTGCACTGAGAAATTTTTCTTCTCTCGTAACTAGCTCGGTGTTCGTCGAGTGCACCTCTGTAATCCGCTGCTGGTCTGTTTCTGGCTGCAAAGGTGCTTGTCAGCCCTGGTATTTTACAAGGCTAATATTTATTTACAGACTTACACTGTTGGTTGGTGTTTGTGGGTTTTTTCACCAAAAAGGAGGAAATGAAAAATGTGCATTTGAGCTAATTGAGCTATTTTAACAGTTTCTTCCTGATTTGCGTTTTCTCTAACATAACGAGTGTCTGGAGTTGATTGGTGCCTTTCAAGCCACCCTCTCACTTCTTGTGGAGGAGCGTGTTGGGATGTGGGCTTGAAGACGGTAAGTCAGGCTGGCTCAGACGGCAGCTCTGGCTAAATGAGGTGGTCCCGCAGCAGGGACTGAGCTGCACTGGAGGAGGGGTCTGCACAGAGGACAGTAGCTCCAGGGTTGTCTTCCCTTTTCTGCTTTTCATCCCTGGAGTAAAAACCATAACGCTCGCCATCCTTTCATGTTACTGCTTCAAGAACCTGCCAAGTAGAAGGGAAGGTGTCTTTTATCATCTTGGGAATGTGTCATTGATCCATAGTGCAGAAGGAGGTACATCACCTCCAGTAGAAGTGCGGACGCTTGTTCCAAATCTTTTTGCCAGTCAGAGTGAAACGACGCAGTGGGGGAGCATCGGGGCTCCTGCTCAGTGGTCCGGCAGCTCTGTAACCTCCTCCTGCAGCCAAAAGGCAAAGCAGTGATTTTTCAAAGGCGTTGAAACCAGAGAAGGCCCAATTATGCTTTTGACTTGGAAGAGATGCGTATCTTTTTTTGGGAGGTGAAGGTACCAGAATAAACCATCTGAAGGTTCCGTCTGCAGACAGAGAGTGAATTTAGTATTGGGTACTAAATTCCTGCAAAGGTGACAGTTGCAGCAGGTATATGAGGAAATCCCTCATTACCCTACAGAGCTGGAAAAGCAGGATATGGTGTTTTATTATGTTTCTTAACCTTGATCACAGCAAGTTTCAAACACCCTCTTTACCCGCGCTGTTGAATCTGGCCTGTGGGTACAGATTCTTGTACGGCGAAGCTGCAAATCTCTAGATTTAATCTCTAAGGAGCGTGCCAGAAAAACAGCCTTGGGGAAATGGCAATCTGCTAGCTTCCTTGTCTGTAAAATGGGAATAGCGATGCGTAACTCCTTTCTGTAAAGTGTTTTAGCGCTGAAGTGCCATGGGTTGAATTGTTTGGCCAAAAAGAGCCGAGGCAGAAGCAGTAGCGAGGCTTGCCCAGGCTCCTGCGGCAGGTCGGCAGCGAGGCCAGGAATAGACCTGGTATCTCTGATTTCTGCTCGAGCGTCCCTGTCTGCTGCGTGTGGGCACAGGCGAAAAAAGAGCAGCAGTGCCGGTGTTATCCGGCTACGTGTAAAGGAGAAAATTGAGGTTGCACGATCCTGTCCTTGGTGCCTTTTCGGGGGCTGCCCCATGGTGCCAGGTGTAGGAGTGACAAGTTGTCTGACACTGGTCCGTGAAGAGCTGGATTGAAGCCACTTACTCACTTCATGCTGGCTTCTGTGCGGCCCTTGTGTAGTAACGACTTTGTAGATGCTGCTCACCTGGGCTGAATTTTTAACCAGTCAGCTGGAGATGAAAGGCACTCGATCCCATTACCACTCCCCCCAAGCCATCCTCTGCCCTCTGTTTGAAGAGATTTTGAACCCCAGGTATATTTTATTCCCATGCAAGGCTTTGCTGTTGGACTCGGTAGAGATTGCCGCGCATCCTGTGGCACCAGGGAAGTGTAATCTTGTTACATTTGAATTTATTTCATGCTGTGTTTGTGGGTGTGAAAAATGAACTGGTAAAATTAGGGACTGTGGAAGGTGTGAGACACTGTGTTTGTTCAAATGCTGACGGTGGGAAAACATCTGTTAGAAGCTCTCTTTGAAAGAGTAGCTGCCCTTCCAGAACTATTTTGTAGGAGTAATAACTGTTGCGGTAGGTGAAACCTTCTGAATCAGGAGGCAGCTGCGAGCTGTGAACGTGCACGGGCTGATGCAGCGATGGAGATCTATCGAGCTGAACCCTGCAACACCTTTATTTTTCCTATGCGTCTTATGTCATTTCCGAAGTGACTGCCGCCTTAATTTTGCATGAGCTCGTGTGTGCTTGGGTGACTTTGGGTTTTTAAAGAAGCTGTTCTGCCTTCCTTTCTATTTACGGATAACTCTTTTATGTGTACTCTCCGTGTACTGATTAGTGCTCTCATTAGCACTTAGTAAGTGCATTGCAAAAATTCTTCATTAAAATCTGTGCGGAGGTAGGTTTTATTCATGGGAGGAGGCCACACGGTGCTTGATTTCAGCATCAGCTCCCAAGTCGCAGGATGACTTACCTGCTAATTTTGACTTGCTATCTATTTACGATAAGGCAGGAAGCAGCGCGTTGCAGCTAAGGGAATTGAGGCTAGCCCCCTGTTTATGGTAATTCTTAAATAGTTCATTTGGGCGTAATGCCTCCTTTTACAGTTGATTCTCTATTACAAACAGATTTTCTGATAATGGCACCTGTGCCATTCAGGTGGGATCATTATTGTAATAGCAGCAAGTATTGTTACGGAATCGGTGTGTGGAATTTATGTAGGATCGTTATAATGACAGAAGTAGTACCATAAATAAAATGATGCTGTAACAGCAGCACTAAACCTGGGTGTAATAGGGAAAATGACAGTTCAAATTTCCCCCAAGCCTCGAACCTTGTGAGGGTTCGTCACAGGTCCCTGTCTGCGGAGGAGGTGGGAGCATGGGTGGCTGGGGAGGGCTGTCCCCGCGGTGCAGCGATGCTCAGGGTGTGGGAAGGAGGAGAGATGCTCTTCCTGTACAAATCAGGGAAACCATTAGCTGGAGCCGTTTCAAAAGCCGACCGGGGAGTCTGTTGCAAATAATTACTTGTAGAAATGGGGCGTTGCTCTCATTTGGCAGGGCGCTGGGTTTTGCTCTTGGGCTGGCTCCGTTAACACATTTTTTTTGGGATGGTTTTCAGGCGGGGCTTTTGCATGCACAGCCTGTCCCTCCTGCGCGATGTTGGGATGGTCTGTGCCTGCCGGCACGTTGCTTCTCTTGTTTCTCTGCGGGAAATGTAGGAAAGCTTGAAATTGCATTTGTGAAATAAGGATGGGGCTTGAGACTGTAAACTGCCCAGCGGGACTTGACAGAGGAGGCTGATGCAAGTAGCATGCCCTAATACCGGAAGCGATAGTACCAAACCCCCACAAACAGAAGAAAAAGGGAAGAAAGGGTAAAAAATCGTGCATTTGAAAAATTACTGAGGATGCGGAGTGGAGATTCTCCCCCCCCCCCCCCCCCTCCACTTTTCTTTCTATGAACAAATCCCCGGAGATGGGTGTGTTGTCTTAAAGGCCGGTCTTGCGGTCAGGTTTAGCAAATACAGATAATCCAGATGGCTAATCTGGAGCGTGGTTTGGCTAGCAAAATCCTTCTGGCAGGCGGTGAGGAGGATGCCGGAAAGAGGTTTGCAACAGTCGTATTTAAACAAAGTCGCTGCTAATGCTGCTTGAGCCGTCGTGTGGACAGAGCACAGATGTCTTGCTTGGGTTTTGATTTTTTTTTTTTTTCAAATAAAATCCCTTTTATTTTCCATCAGTGACCCCTGTTTTAAATCCATGATCCAAGAGGGGGCATTGTAACCCCTTGGCGGGCTCAGATGCTGTTTAAGTTTTGTCACCATGTCCCCGGTGAGGGATGTGGCCCCTCTCTGGCACGCTGGTGCCCAGGATGTGCAGCAGCAGAAGGATGCTCAGCTGTGCAGGCGGGTTATCGTGCTTTGAACTCACTTTTTGCCCAGGGGTCCCGCCGGGACAGGGGTGATGGGGCGACTGCTTTTTGATGCTTGGCGCTGCCTTTGTCAGTGGACATCTGGTGCCAGGATTGCTGCTGTCGGGGCTGGGGGTGGGCTGCAAGGCCAGGGAATTTGATGGATTAGCGCGGTTGGAGGGCTGGGGGAGGGGACGGGTAGGATTTCAGCTCTTGCTGCAGGTAGAGAGAGAATTTGGGGATTAGGGGCACTTTTCTGCAAGCTGCAGAGAGGGGAGGATTCGGAGAGGGGGAAGGGTTGGGAAGAAAATAGTCTTGTAAGGCAGCACAGGGGAAATGTGTGTGCATCCAGAGTGGGGGATGAAAAAAATCCACAGCAAATCTGGTGCCGGTCTGTCCCCCCAGCTTTGTAACCCTTGGGAATCCTGGTTGCTTGCTCCTGGCCTCGGGGTCACTTGGTTCATTCCCTGCTGCTTCCTATGGATTCAATAACCTCCTTTTCTCCCCAGAGATCAGCTTAAATTAAAACTTTATCCTTTACTTAAGGAAGCAAGTGGCAGCCTCTCCCCATGCTCTGTTACAGGATCTGGGTAGGTTGTATGTGCCCGTCCATCCGTCTTTCCCCGTGGTCACCAGATGGGCTGCGCCGGCAATCGGCAGCTTTTGAGCCACTGCAACAGGAGGAGGGGGATGTGGGATATCTTCTGCCCCTGATCTCCTTGGGAGAAGGAGTAGGGAAGAAAATCCTGATTTTTAAAAGCCTCCTCCGCGGGCAGATATTTCAGTACGGTCCGGCCTGGAAAGGGGAAAATTGCTGTTTTTCTTGGGGTAGGACCAGACTCCTGGGGATATTGCTGGGATGCATCGCACGGTCCTTTCCCGGAGCGCTCTGTGCCAGCGTGTGTCTGTGCGTGGGTGGAAATACCCTGTCCCTTGTCTGCCTGCAAGAGCAGGAGGGTTTGCATAGCAGTGAGAGCCATCGGGAACTGGCCAAAATGGGGACCTCGAGGAATAGCCACAGTGAAATCCAATCTCCGACCAATGCTGTGTTTGAGGATCAAATCCACGTGTAAAAACTGCCCGGAAGATTTAAAGTCTGGCTTTGCGTCCTGGAAACACTGCTTCGGGGAGGTCGGCTCTCTAGGAGGCACGTTTGGGCCTTTGATTCATGTTTTGGGGCTACATGTGCACACGTGTGTGCCGTAAACATCGGTTTTGTTCAGGGCTGGATTTGTTTTGTGCGGGGAGGGACGTAAAGCCGCCCTGCACGCAGCTCCTTTCCGCGTGCCAGACGTGAGCCATGTGCAGCAGAGATACAGCCCCAGCCAGGCAGGGAGCTCCGTGCTTGTGTTGTAAAATAAGCCCTCATGGGTTATTTTTTTCTCTCTTTCCAGCAGAAATTGAGAAAATTGGAGGTGGGCAGGAGCAGGAAATTCAAGTGGAGGAAACTTGGGACTGAGATGAGGAAAGTACTACAAAACATGAGAGAGACCTGAGGGGTGTTGGAGGGTTTGGACTGGGGGATCTTTTGTCTTTCCTTGTGTTGCTGTAGCCATAATGTCAAGGCTATTGAACTGCCTTTTGAATTATGATTTCTTCTCTGTGTTGAACAAAGTGGTGGCTAAGGGCCATGGCAATGCAGCACGTCTTGTGTCTGCAAGGTTTGTGAAGTTGGAAAGCCTTAAAACACTGGTCTGAAAAAGAAAAATGAAAAATAAGGGATAAAGTTACAACTACCATCCTGAAAATGCGTTTATTTGACCTTTAGGAGCAAAAGGCAGAAGAATATGGGGGAGGAGGAGAGGAGGGGAGAACTCACTGTAAAAATGCATGCAGGGAAGTGAACAGCTCTGTTGTTCTGTGAAATGGGAGCTGCTCAAATTCAAAGGATTATTTCACTAACCAAGACCTGCTGTTTTTGCTGGGGCTGAAGGCTGCAGCCCCAAGCGTGCAGGCAGGAGGAGACTTTGCAGAAATTCAGGCTGCTCCAGGCTTCCCAGGTGAGTTAACTCCTGCTGGAGATGGGCACCAGTAGCCAGGAAGGCTCCGGTCTCCCTAGCCCCTGTATTGCAGTATTTTACGGGTCCTGTTCTCCTCGGAGTGCTCTCATGCCATCCGTGCCTTGTACCTAGTGCATTGAGTACACATCGAGGAGTGAAAACTTGCTTATTTGCTGCCATTTCTCCAGCGTTAATGGATTTGGTGTCTTGGATGCTGCAGGACACTATAGGCAAGTGCTCCTCTGCAGTCCCTGCCCCACCAGACTGATCCCGTCCTGCTTCAAGTCCCCTGCCGAGCAGTGGTGGCTTGGAGCTGGGAAGAAACTTCACCCAGACAGGTAATTCCTCTGAAGCGTCTGCTTTTGGGTGCTGCTGGTGATGGTGTGCTGGACTAGATGAATCACCATTGCCTCCAGCCTGACGTGTTTGATGGTTACAGCGCTGCCTTCCTGGAGGGGAAGAAATTGTAGTCCATTACCATGAGAGTCCATTTCTCTTACCGAAGGTGGAGCGTTACACAAAGCTACTTGCTAAGTGCGCGTGGTTCCTTGCAGCAAGCCTCACTCGTGTGCCATGAAACACTCGCTTGACAGTGCGTTCCAGAGCAATATCCTGAAATGAATGATGGGCCCGCGCTGTGCTTTATGCAGTGCCCTGAGAGGTGGGAAAGTGTAAATCGCACCATCCAAATGATTTAGCCCCAGGTATAGTTGTGATTCAAAATTAATTTCTATCCCTGCTTCTCCCTTGCGCCAGCGCTGGAGTAACTACTTGCTATAAACCAGTAGAAAATTGCAACAGCCTGTGTGCCAGGGAGGTTGTACAGGGCTGGGCTGGGAGGGTGTGTGGCTGTACCCTCCTCTGTCCCCTGCGCCTGTGCCCGTGGTCTCGATGTGCAAGTGCAGCGATGCAGGGTGTAGATTTGCTATCGGTCCCTCTCTGTCTCTGGGTGACTCGTCCAAATCTGTGTCTGTCCCTAAGCGGAGAGCCATGTGGCACTCAGTTTCCATTAGACTTAATAGGGAAGATGAGTGACATGTTAGAAGTGGCTTTAAGTTTTATGCAAAGCCAATGTTGTTTAAGCCAGCTGGTTGATTTTGGGGTTTTCAGCAAGTTTCACTGGACAAAAATTTCCTTTGGAAAGTGTCTCAGGTCTGGTGTGAAATTCTGATGGAGATCAAGGTGATGGGAGTTGTGGGTGGCTCATGTGGTGCTGCACACCTCGTTGCCTCTTTGGGGAGTTGATTGTCTTCCCTCCTGCTTTGCGGGAAGAATGGCAAAATTGTGAGAAAGATCCGGTTTTCTTTGTGGTGAGGAATGAACATTAATATTAAAACATTTTGGGGATTTTTTTTAAAGATCAGTTTTGCTTCTTGGCGGGTACCCTGGTTTAGATCTCCTGGAATAGCTTTGGAAATGCAAGTCTAGGCAAATACATAGAAAAGGTGAAGCACGGATTCCACTCTGCCATTGTCCTCGCAATTTGCAGAGCTCTTGCAGTGCTTCGCTGCTCTCGTGGCGCTGCCTGGTGTTCAGGAGTCGGTCGGTTCTCAAAATATAAAGGTCAGAGGTACTGGAGGAGGGATGAACCCCAAAGACTCGATTGCTGTTTGAGGCTTCAGCTATCCTCCTAAAGCAGACATGGCATGGGTGCTTTCTTCTCAGGGAATTCTTAAATCTACCTGTATTAATTTCACTGTTTTGGATTCTAGAATTAAAACATGCCTGTAAATTCTAGAGAAAAATATGCATTTGCTGTTCTTTGCCTGTTACGAAGCATGGTTTTGTGGATAGCCAAAGAAAATTCTTGGTTCGAAGTGTTTCAGTAACGTGTTAAAGTTTATGGAGCATTTAACAAACTTTTTTAGTGTGCAATAGTTTATAGTGCCAGCAAACAGCCAAGTGTCACATCAAAGTTGTAGTCTTTTCTCACTTAATGGCACAATGTTTAATGCTTGTTCGGTTTATCTTGGGTGGCTTTTCAGTGCACAGCTCAGCATGGCTTTTTCTTTCCTTTTTTCCCCCCAAAAACTCAAAAAGAGAGGCTATAAATACTGCTTTAGGACCCACAATTCAAGCAGAGTGGTTGGATTTATTTTTATCTTTAAAGAAAAAAACCCAAACAAATAATCACAGTGACTTCGGTGGTGTTCTCCCTGTGCAGTTCCCTGCTGGGCTGGGAGAGCAGGGCAGTGAGATGAAATCTGCTCTCATTGAAAACAAGGAGAATTTTGCCATCACCTCTTAAAAATTTGTAATGATTTTTCTTTTAACGCAGGAGCTGGGCTGTGTCTCAGACAGGGATGGTCTCTGCAGCTGAGATTAGCAGATATAGCGGAGCTAGGGCCCACTGACACCAGTATCAGTGAGGCTGCGAGTTTGGTGCCTGTTGCCCAGATTTTGGGATTTGCTTCTTCTCTGGACTGGAAGAGGATGAGCTTCAGGGAACTCTGCAAGGGCTTTCGTCTGCCCCAGTGCTTGGGATTGCAGTCCCGTAGGAGAGGAAAGGGGAAGGAATAAAAAAGAGTTAAGCCTCCAAAAGCAGCTGCTTCCATCAGGAATGTCCTAGAGCCTGGGGTTGTCATTTCTACTAAATTTGAACTAAATAGGTGTAAAAACTTGATAACAATGTCTGGATAATGCATTATAAACTGTCTTATTTACTTTATTGTAGATTTAATTATTATAATGCATATATATATAATTATGTCTGCACACAAGATCTATTCAGTAGTAAAAGGTTTATATAACGTTATAAATAATGAAACCTGAGCTGTATCGAGGGCTCCCTGTAGCATCCTTTATCGTATCCCAGCCGAAACTGGTAAGTCTCCTCTTCTGTGTGAATTACACATGGTTGGGATTATTGAGCTTCAGCCATTTCCAAGGGATTGGGTTTTATGGCACGGGGTGTGATTTTCATCACACCACCTGCATTTCAGTCTTAGTTTGCTTTGGAAATTTCCTGTAGAGTGGAAGACAGCATAAAATGTCTATTAATGTTGATGTGATCTGTCATCGTCAGTAACCAGTGAATTGGTATATGAGAGAGGCATGTAAACAAATTTGAAACCAAAATAATCTGACTGTGTATTATTAAAAAACAAGCCAATATGCAGCAATATAATATGAGGAAATTCCATTTTGAGTTTCTAACAATAAACCTTTTGCACGTTCCTCCCATGATTTATATAATTGCCAAATCGCTTTGATGGCTTGATGGAATTATAGCTCTGCATTACATGATGGATAATCAATCAAAATAAACTGTGTTTACCCCTTCGCTGCAGCATGTGTGTGAAACAGATACATTAAAGTGTGAATTGTTCTTTAACGCTGGTATTTGTACTGAGTTTCGGGTGTGATTTCAGGATCTGATATCTGCGTGAACCTGACCTCACCTTGTAGGCTTCAAAATCGTGCTGGCTTAAGCAGGGGCTGTAGTAACTTGCTCTTTCTGTCGTGCATGTAGGAACATTTCTGCCTAAATATGCAGTGGGCTTGTTTGTTTAAATATCATAGAAAATAAAACCGCAGCAAGGAGGCAAAAGGTGCCAACACCTAAGCTCTTTGTAAGGGCTAGGTAAGGCTTGTAGGTTGAAATTCTGCCTTTCTAGGCAAGCTTGGAGTTGGTCACGTCTGATATTTAATAGACTGTTCCCCACCTCATTTGCTGCACAAGTTATTTGAGTTTTAGTGTATGGCTTTAGAAGAATTTCTTACCCTATTTACCAAATGTGCTGTTGTGAAATGTGGTAACCCTTTTTCTGAGGGGTTGCTGGAGTAAAAATTAAAACCAATCTTTGTAGTGAGCAATAGCTGGGGTAATGTATAAGTGTGTTACGTCATCTGGTTAATATTTGTATTTAAATAGATGACTTTTGCAGGAAATGATCCCGTTTCCTATAGCATAGAGCACAGTCGTATCCTTCAGTGGGCCTTTTGCTATTGCCTACCCCCATTTTTAGTCCGTTCACCTGATGGCAGGGCCTTCTCAGGGAGGTTATGAAGCGCAGTGTTCGTTTAAATGGCCTCCATGGTATTGCAGACCCAGGGCTGTGCGTATGCAGTGTCCCTTCGGCCTCTCTCGTCCATGTGCAAAACCTGCCAGATTCCGATGAAAGGGAGATAAAATGGACGGACTCGGGCAGGGCTGCAGGCACAGCACCTCGTCGCTCACCCGGCTCTTACTCCTTGCCGCAGCATCTCCATCTCTGGCTGGGGTTTATTTTTGGGTCCTTCTCCTGCAGTAAGGCATCACTCCCCATCGCTTCTCCCCGGAGAATCCCTTCTCCTCTCCCTCCTCGCCTCGCTATAAGGGGATCACAGCTGCTGAGTAAATGTTAAGATAATAGTGTTATTACAGAGTAATTATACTGCAAGTTATTGAATTAAAAGTGATGAGACTGCCTGTAATGCTGAATGGGGAGAGGAGGGAGAGGCTGGGTGGGAGAGCGCAGAGCTGGGAAGGTGGAGAATAGAGAAAACCTAATAAATTTCCTCTTGTCGAGAGCCCCTCGCTGCCGGGACTGGGACTGAGAATGAATGAAAGGGAAGCTCAAAGAGCTAATAAATAAACCATTTCCCTGAGAATAGAGGGTATAATTAGAAACCGTGGCCCTGTGGTTTTGTGTCTGCCCTGGGGTGGAATCTGCTCAGCGCTGTACTGTGGTGATAAAACAGGGAGACAATGCAGAGATGATGTCGCACAGTTGTTAACTTTTGAAGAAGGAGATGCGTTGTTCCTCTCTTTTTCTAGAAAAATAAAAATAATAATAAATAATTTAAGCTTTATGTTGCAAAACTTCAATAACTGGCTATACCCTGGAGCCTCTCTGTCAGTTACTCTGGCTGGTCTTGCATTTTTCTTTCTGTGTATTTTCCTGGGGGGAGGGTGGTTTTCAGTGTAGACCTTAGAAGACTTTACTCTTTTTTTTATTTTTCTTTTTTCCCCCAAGAGGGCCAGATAAGACTGTTTCTTTTTTTTCTTTTTTTTCCTGTCTCAGGCTGAGATTTACCTACAAATTTAACATCTCTCATTCCTCTTCTGCTATGGCATTGGTGTCGCTGTGCTTTTCAGCATGGTTTGCTAATTGGTGGTACGCTAGCTTTTATTTTGTCCTTACTAGCTCAGCCTGTCTCTGCCCTGGAAGATCCCACCATCTTGGCTGTGGTGTATTGGACACAGGACCTCCCAGCTTGCAAGTGTGAACAGCTAAAACTTGACCCAAAAGGAGGATAACAGTGTGTTAAACTGATGTTTGCACTTGAGCCTCCATCTCTCCCTTATGCCACAGAGATCCTCCATGAGCTTGGACAAGCTGCTGCCTTCTCTGGTCCTTCCGTTCTGCACGTTTGGGATGGGGATAACGAGTGCAATGGCAGATGCACAGAATGTCATGGAGCTCTGCAATAAATGCAGCAGTAGGCGTGTGCCAGGGATGCATAGGTGGAAAGCCACAGGAGCATTGGTAGCCTTGCAGTCGCAGGGAACAGAAGGCAAAGAGGATGCGTACCGTGCTGTCTTTGGGTCTGGACAGTCTTTAATAGCCACAGGGGTTTCATAGTTTTAAAAAAAAAAATTGTTCTCTCCTTCCTCTCCCGACAGAAGATGTATCACTGTCCGCCCGTGGCTGGTTCCTCTGCGGCCGTCTGCGAGGGGGTCAGGAGTCGGTACCCTGCCCGCACCATCGGGCGAGAGGCAGCCCCAGCCCTGGGCGCTGGAGCCGACGTGTCTGCAGAGCCGTGGGCTGGCGGGAGGGTGGCTGCACGAGGGCCCGGGGAGCTGCTCCTTTTGTTTGTAATAATCAGTGGATCTATAAAGAGAGGAGACAATAACTAGTAATGAAAGTCTGGGGGAGGAGAGTGCATTTTGCTGCTGTTCAACCTCAGAGTATCTTGGGTAGGTTTGGATGAAAAGGGGGATGATGCACTCGTATCTAAATAGGAAGGGTCCCCCCACGTGGGTGTTTGTGAAGCTTAAGTAATTATTTCTGAGAAGCACTTTGGTAGGTGCTAGAGAAATGTGGAGTGTTTACGTTACTTTACAGTCTAAAAAGCCCTAATAAAATACACAACAGGAGTATTAACAATGAAACTATTTTGAGGATTATTAAGCTATTATAAAAGAATGGAAGAAAATCTGCCTGGCATTATGTTATATGCCACTAGATATTTAAATTAATGCCTTCCCTATAGCAGCTCCTTCAGAAATCTCAAGGCACTTAAAAATCTTCAGTGAATTAGATACTTGATATTGTTCAATACCTCTTCAGCATTCTCTATTCATGTAGCACGGGGGGAAACTGAGGCAGAATGATTTGGCCAGTGCATTCACCACGGAAAGGGTAAAGTGGGGATCTGATTCATGTGGGTTTCCATGACCCTTTGGCATGATGAATGATGGAAAATGTTCTTGTCCAGCAGCGCTTCCCACTTCCCGGGGATGCCGGATCATGTTTCTTTTCTCTTGCCCACCTCGTCCTGCTGATGTAGAGCAGAGCCACGTTGTGGGCATCAAGAAAATCCTTACGGTTTTGCCTTTTGCCTAATTGATGCCATTGCAGTATTTCCAGCCCTGCCCATGCCCATCTCAGGGAAGCACATAAACCCTGATATAATGTTATTTGTAAAGATCTGTCTGGGGGCTGCTGTCACCATATCCACGGGACTTATTTCCTGTTTATTTATGGTTTGTGCTCATGTATATGCGGTTCTTCTTTCCCATCATAATCTAAAACTTGATTGTCCCTTGGACTTTTCTGTCACTTGCAGTGTCAGCTGCGCGGGTCCCAGGGCTGCCTCTCTCACGCTTTTTTTTTTTTTTCTTTCTTTTTCTGAGGATGGAGAGGAAGATCTGTAGGCATTACATGAACCTTGGTCTTGAAATTTGCTTCAGGAGCAGAGAGAAGGGCATGGAGCTTCTGGTGCAGTCATGCTGGGAGTGAGCTTCCCTGAAAACAGACCTTTTTCTTTCTTGCTTTCCTTGGTCTGGCTTCTGGGTGATTTCCCCCAGCCTCTTTTATTTTCCGCAGAGTCCCAAATCCTGGGCTTGACAAACCTTCTTTTTCCTTCCGCTTTTCAGACTTAGTTTTCTCTTGAAGGTGGAGAAACGCAGCCAAGCAAAGGATGGGAGATAGCACCTCTAGGGCAACCTGGGTCTTTCAGATCAGATAGCAGATGCTTTTTTCCTGCAATTACCCCTGCCCAGAGCTGTCTGTGCTGCATAGTAGCTAGAATTATGGGCCGCTTGCTTCCTGCAAAGAGGGAGGATGGTGGTATCGACTGAGCATTGCTTAGAACAGGGGCGTATGTGCTACAGCAGCTCTTTTCCAAACGGTCTCGAACTGCGTCTGGCTGGGTCGTGGGAGGCTGCAGCTGCCAGGCTGCTGTCAGCGGGGCAGAGCCGATAACATGGAGCAGACCCCCCCTGCACCACAAAGGTTGTGTGTAAAATTCTTGGCTTTAGATTTGGGTTAATAAATGAAGGATTTCCTGGCTTTGATGGTGCACAAATTGTTTGGTTCAGGAGTGGATGACTGATTTGAAGGGGTGTTTTCTCCCTGGTCTTTGCAATCTGCTTGTGATGGGGTTTGGGGACTCTTCTTGCTTTACGTGTCCTTATGAGCACCTAGTGTAGTATGTCAATACCTGGAAATACTCATTTAAAAATAAGGTTATGGCATCCAGCAAAGGGTTCTGATGCCTTAAATGTCTTCAAATGCCAAAGTTTGGTGTATGCTCGGGATTTCTACTTGCTTTCACTCATCATGATCCCACCCAAAAGAAAGGCTCAGCTCTTCTCCATGCTGGATATCCTTGGTGGAAGACAACCTCTGCTTTGAAGGGAAACAGCCACTGCAGATCCGTGACTGAGCTGGGAATAGCTCCTGGATCTTCAGGATCAATGTACAATCCCTTGCCTGTGCAGTCCTTCTTGAGCAAACCTTGAAATAGATCCCAGCACAGCCGTGGTCCTGGGCAGACATCTGAAGCGGTTGTTGTGGTAGCTGCTGACCCAGGGATGCTTTCTTCAAGAAACAGTTCAGAAAAGGGCCCTGAAGTGGTGGAATCATTTGGTACGTGGATGAACATGCTGTAGATATTCTGAAAAAACCAAAATCAAATAGGAGAACTGGTAGTGGAGCTCTTTGAAAATTGTTCAAAGAGACCCTGTCAATGCGAAACTCCTATTTATGTTTTTTCTTCCTCCTCTTTTCTTTTGTTGATACAATCTTAGAAGTGGGAGGATTTACAAAAATGCATGTGTTTTTAAGTTGCTTCTTCAGACACCTTTTTTCCTTTGTAAATATTGTGTAAGAGGCTGAAATGAAAAACACAGAAAACAAACATGGAAAAGTCCTCGCCAGACCCCTCCTCTAATCACTTCAAAACCTGAAAATCAGATTTCTTGTTGAATGTGTCGTAAATGTATCCCCATGGCTTTGCAGATGCAGCAGATGCAGTGAAACCCATCGCTCGGAACCACCTTTAAGCTAAATTAGTGGCTCTTTTAAAGGTCTGGTCTGCCAGAGCAGGGATGCTCAGCACCGCCGGGGCTCTCAAGGGAGGTGCCTCCAGACTCATCAGCCTGAGGGTCCTGCCTCTGGGAGCTTCGGTCCTTCTTCTGGTGGACCCATCCAGTCTCTGATTGGGAAGGATTACTTTGGTGAATTCAAGGGCATCTAAAATAGCCCTGAAGTTGAAGGAAGAGGAGCATCCGTGAGCCTCCCCTGTGCTGGAGGAACTTTCAAACCTCTCCTCCCCGTGTTGGACCCCATCAGGGCATCTCCAAGGATGGTGATGAGGACTGCTCCAGCGGAGAGAGGGCTGCCGGCACTTCAAGCAATAAAAGTGAGTTTTCAGAAGGTTTTCTGCCACTGGTTTCAGCAGCAGCAGCACTAGGCTGGCATGGGTGATGTACAGACCTGGCACACAAAACCAAGGGGAACTGAGGAAGCTGTGTATTTACTGAAGTTAGCACCGAAGGCTCTGTCGATGCTGCTTTTTTCTCCTTCAGGTGCCTTACTGGTTACTTGGAGGCTGTGCACAGGCTGAGCAATCTCAGGAGAAGGTTTTATCAGAGCGGACTTACATTTTCATACAAATTAACAAGTGAAGGCAATGTGTGGGGGTCCCTTGGCTTTTCACTCACCGCCTAGCTCATGGGAACTCTGTGTGTACTTTGGCTTCTGGGCGATGCTCTAACAAGCTGTCGTTGTTTTGGCTGTGTGGTACTTGGTTGCTGACTGGGGTTAAACCACGACACAAGCTCATGCTAAAACCGTGCCAGCCCTGAGTTTGCGAGGAGCAGGTTTCTTAAATCAAAGTAAGTGGTTTTATTGGGGATTGGTTTGGCTGAACCATTTGCAAAGGTGCATGTGAAAGGGGAGAGGGGATGGCAGAGCTTTCCTCCCTGGCCAGGGCCGCGTGGCTTCGTGCTGGCAGGGTAGTCTGTGCAGCACGCGCAGGCAGAGAGCAAGAGCAGGCGATGAAGGGCATAATTACAGGGAAGGATGTGGAAACCAGTGTGCTGAAAGGCAAAATGATTCGCCCAAGGATGTGGAGTGATGGAGCTGGGGTTGGAGTTCAGCAGCTCCGTTTCGTGTGCTGAAGCGCTGTGTCCAGGCTGGTGCTTCTGCCGGGAAATGGTTTTGGGGTAAATTGCCAATACCTTTACCTTGATTTTTCTGGCTGTTGAAAAACCGTAAAGGCCTGGAGGACTCGAGTTCAGATGACTGGTCTGAATGTCTCTCCCTGGAAGCTATGGAAAGCAGTACTTGCAGTCCTGTTTGAACTTGTTAGTTGACAAGTTAAAAGATTGTTTTGACCCTTCAGGATATTTAAAAAAAAATATCTCTTTCACCTTCCTTCTCCCAGTTTTATGAGGGTCGAGCCAAGAGCTTTGTATTCGGCAGTAGGAGTGCAATTACAGCAAGTCCGGGCGAGCGATTCTCCCCCAGGGCTGTTTCACAGTTGGTTTTTAGTTCTCTTTTTTTTTCCCCCTCCCCCCTCCCCATGTTATTGCTCTTATTCCTCCACCTCTCCACGCACGTGCAATGCCGCAGCAGCTGCGGGACCCCACTCCCTCCCCCAGAGCCCTGGTGGGAGCGGTCCGGTTTTGCTGGGAGGTGTGGCCCTTGCACGCAGGAAGCAGATGGAGCAAATTGGGGCTGGAAGGGAGCAGCAGCCAGCGGGGTCTGCCGCCAGCTGACCCCGAGCCATCGCAGAGGAGCGGCTGGACGGGACCCAGCGCAGCTGCTCTGGCCGGGCCCAGCCTTCAGCCCGCGTGTCTGTGCAGACTTGGGCAGGGCAGGACCAGCAGGCAGATGGAGCGCTGCCCGCCCGGGAAGCGTCTCCCCGCTCCCCCTGCCCGTGGGGCGGCTCGGTGGGGTGGGTATGCTGGGTGCGTGCCGCCAGCGGGGCTTTGCGAGCTCTCACTTTGCTCGTTTGTGCCGTGTTTAATGAGCAGAGAGGGTTTCTTTTTGCATCTCGCCCTTGGAAAGCGCCTAACTCCTGCAGAGGCTGTGCTACCTCGGCGTCTGTCGGCCGGCGCATCCTTGGTGTGTCGGGCTCTCCCCTGGGAGCACGAGGGCAGGGGAGGTCCAGGGAGCAGTGGGTCTCATGGCGTGTCTCCGTCTTCCTGCTCTGAGCAGGCGTGGGTCTGGTTATACACGGCTGCTGGGCGCCGTGCACCCCGCTGCAATGCTGCTTGCTTTTTTGGGGGTGGAAAGAAGCACTGACCATTTTCGTGGGTGGGAGCACGTGCAATCAGCTGTCTCCTTTGCCACTCCTGCCAGCGGGATCTGAGAGGGCTGGAGAAACCGGGGGGTGGATGCATGGCTCTGCCACTTCCCTGTTGCGTGACCTTGGTCATGCTCAGCTGCATATAAGATGTGAAATCATTATTCCGTAGAGAAGGTAGAGCGTGGTATGCACCCTGCCATTCAGCTGTGGCACCCTGGCCCCCGAACTGCCCCGTGGGTGCTGGCACCTACCCATGTGGCCACCTCTGGCACATGTCTGTACAGCACTTTCCTGGGTGCACAGGCACTTTGTGGGTGCACATCCTCTGTCTGAAGAGGTTTTCTTTGGGGATGACTGCCATTAACCCACCTGAGCATGTTTTCAACCAAAATGAGCATGTGAGCAGGAGCATGGAGAGAGTTGGCGGTGCTTCTGCCTCCACAGCATGGTCTGTCCTGGGCTTTATGAATGTGAATTGCGCTTTGTGATGCTCCATTACAGAGCAGGGTATTATCCCCATGTTTAAAGATGGTGAGGGGTGAGCGTGCGAGTCCCTGTGGTGCAGACGTGGGGCTGGGTGGCTGAGGGCTGCTTAGCCGGGTGGGGATCAGGCTTGGGCTGGAGCAACACCATGGCTGCAAACAGAGGAAAATGTTTTGCTTTGCTTCTCCAGGGGAGGTTGACTGGGCTGAAATGGGTGGCTGAGAGCTCGCTGCCTTTTGCCCACTTTATTTAATCGCCAGCCCAACCAAGCCCTCTCCAGCCAAATATCAAAGCTGCTTGGGTGTCATTGCCAGCCAGGTGCACGCAGCAATGTGTGGGGAGGTTGGAGGTGTGTGTGGGTGTGCAGAGCTGTGAGTGTGTTTGTGGAGCTGGCGTTCCTCCTGTTCCCCAGCCACGTCTCGCCCCAGGTTTCTTTCACCTCCAGAGCTGTGCTTTGAGCACCGTTGGCTGGTGGTGGTGGCTGGAGGGGCAGCAAGCTGTGCTCGAGACCCGCAGCGTCGGCACCTCCTCCTGCACCTCGAAAACTCCCTGGTTGGAAAAGGTCCTAAATGCTCTGCTCCTCCTGGGGCCGGACCGCAGCCATGGCTTGGTTTTGTTGTCCAGGGAAAAGATGGTGTCTTTGGGTCTGGTATTCCCCTGTGCAGATGTGCCTTTGCATCTCATCTGGAAGGCTGAATTTATCTTGGAATAAACTGGATGCAACCCCAGATTGGGTCTGCTGGAAGAGCAATGATCATCAAAGTCCCTTTAATTCTCAATTAGTCTGTCTGCCCAAGGCTTTAAAATTGGTTAGATAAACCGCATTAAAAGTTAAATCTGAATTAACCTTTCCTTGCATAGGCGACCCCTTGGAGCCCTGACTGCAGCAAAGCAGGGCTGGGTGCAGAGCACAGGGTTCCTGTTGGGGCAGTCCCTTTCTGGGGCCAAAGTGGGTGCTTTTGGGTGCATTCCTCTCACAGGACACCCATCACAGCAGGGCTGCTCCTCTTTCCGTGGCTCAGCCCTGCCGTGAGCTGACCCTTGGCACAGGGCTGCTGTGCTGGGGTATTTTTAGAGAAGATAAGAGTGATGGCAGGAGAGAGGGCTCCATTCCAGGGAGCTCTGCCTCTTTAATTATGTTTTTGGTCTAGAAAATTATATGGTTCCTAGAGCGTAAATAGAGAACGTATGGAAGGTAATTGCACCTCCGGGTGCAGAGTAGCTGGTAGCAGGGAGAGGCTGTGCGGAGGCCCGGATCAGAGGGAAAAGCTGGGCGGAGGGAGAGGGAGAAGCCGGATCCTCGGGGCTGCCGGGCATTGCCCTGCTGTGGGGCGGCTGCACCCTGCCTCGCCCCGGGCTCCTTGTGCCCCCGTCCTCTCTGCCATGCTTATGGGGGACCCTGCAGCAAGTGCCTGGGGGGGTCCCCAGCCCTATAAAGGTGAGGACCAGTCCCGTCAGCCACCCCACTGCCGTTAGTCCCTGCATGTTGGGAGGCAGTTGCCTTCAAACCTGCCCCAGGGGTACCTCGTCGGGGCCTCCTTGGGCACAAAGGCCGGTCCAGGTTTACTGGAGATGGTGGAAGTCTGCCCCCCGCCTCTGGCCGGTGTGTGCCCCAACCTGCATTTGGCTCCATAGGGAGGAAAGAAATTAAAACGTGTTTTCATGCTTGTGCCTTCCACCTTTCTCAAGAGTGGGGTACATGCGAGGAGAGAGCCTCAATTTTCTCTGTATTTTCTTTTTCTTCGGAGCAGCCCTGATTTCAGATGTGTAATCCAGAAGTGCATGGGTGTGGGGTATGGGGCTCAGCGTGCATCCCTCGCTGCTGCGTGCTGCCAAAAATGATGCTCTCATTCTGCAGCAGAAATGGCAAAAGCAGGAGCTTTTTCTTTTAAGTGCTTTTTTTTATATGGATAAGCTTAATTTTTGGTGCGTCCTTTTCTTTTAAAGAAAGCGTTAAATTAAAAAACACCCAAAGCTCTGCGTTGGCGGCAGTGATTTTCTGCGTGGTTCCCTCTCCCTTCCCTCCTTCCATGAAGCGCGAGCAATTTGGACAGAGGATCCTGCAAACAAAGAGAAGGGTGTGAGCTTGGGCTGCCGCCGCGCGTGCCCAGGAGGACGGCGAAGGGCAGCGCTTTGAATCTGCCGGGTGCTGCTGAGCGTGACTGGTCTTGCAGAGCTGAGTACCTGCAGCAACAAGAGCTGAAACTTTCGTTAGGTGCAGAAACGTGAGCAGGGACCTGAGGTAACCCTGTCCCCGCATTTGCACGGTTCCCTGCTAATAGAGACAAGGAGGTTTCTCGAGGTGGGACCTCGTTGTCCAGGCACCTCCCTCCCAATCCCCGGAGTCCTGATGTTCTTGGGATCTAGAGCCTGTATTTGGGGCGAGTCCAGCAAACTCTTTGCCTGAGAGGAAAATCAAAGGTCTTGATGATGGGAGGAAGCCTGGCTGCTGGTGCTGAGAGATAGGAAAGGGACTCTGGAGAAAACAACTGGGATTGGATAAGGAAATTTGGGCTTCAATCTCAAGTCCGTCTCCAGCTGCACTTTGTGAAGCAGTTTCGCAGAGCTTTGCCCCAGCCTCCCTCCTCCGGTTTAACCCTCCACCTGGCCAAGTGCTGGAGATGTGGGATTTCCCCCCCCCCTTCTTCCTCATGGTTCCCAGTATAAATACATGGAGCAAAGCCGCCAGCTCTGTTTATTGAACACAAATAGAAGATAAAATAGTGGAAAACTAATTTTTTCATGCTCATTGGTGGGAAAGATTAAAATTATGCAAATCCTCGGCAGCGAGCTTGGTGCAGAGATAAGGGGATGTTCAAGTCGGCTGGCTGCCTGCTAATTCACTCATTGAAAAAGAAATGAGCAGGAAAGCTGTGATCAGCGTCACCAGCCCCTCATGGCGCTCACGGGGCTGGGATTTCTTTGCTGTGCTGGGAGGAAGCTGAACAAAGGAAACCTTTTTTTGGAGGTGTGCAGGGTCCGTGCCGAGATGCTCCCCCTGAAATCACATGTCTGCCGAGTGCCAGCCGCGATTGCTGCCTGATGAGCTCTGGGATGCAGCACCTAGACCTTGTCCAGGGTGTTTCTGCCGACCTCCAGCCAGTTTGCAATGACCTGAAAACCCCTGAACATGGTGGGTTTTCTTTCCCCTAGCATGATGATTCTGGGGGTGAATCAGGTGAAATGTGCCACCTTGATCCCTCCATTGGATGTCATGAGCAGAGCAAGGCTGGGAGTTGAGCGGGAGACCACTGAAGACGAGCGATGCTGGTGCTTGGTGGTTTCTGCTGCACCGCTGTGGCTCTTGGGGGGCTGCAAGAGGCAAAGTG
>NW_009188377.1:32087-34220 GCF_000690835.1 Fulmarus glacialis | reverse complement strand
AGCAGGAGGTTCACTAATCCAATGTGAAGGGTTGTGTGAGGCAGGGGAAGGGCAGGTCCGTGCTGTGCGCTGAGTCTGGACTTTACCCCACGATCCCAGCGCTGCCATCGATGAAACAGTGCCCATCTCTCCCCCGGAGACGGCCGCTTTGTAGTGGAAAGCAAGTCTTGAAATTCCCTGTATGGGCACATTAATTAATTTTTGCAAAGCAGCAGTGTGGGGGTTTTCCCGGGATGAAAGGACTCTGTGTGTGTGTCCATGAAGGATCAGGGTATGTGCAGATGTGTTTGCGGTCAGGAAAAAGCGAATGTGAAGCAGCATCCCATCGCCCCCCTGACTCTGGGTCTCTGACTCAGCCCTGCACTTCGGCTGATGGAAAGATTTAACTCCTTTAGACCAAACTGAGCCTGTAGTGCCAGAGAGCATTAGCTGGCCACCTCTCTCCTCCCGGAGAGAGATTAGGGGGAACAGTGGGTCTTTTGCTCGTTGTGCTGCATGCTTTGCCCAGCACAGTCTGCTCGGCCATCCGGCCTGTGCATTTATTTCTTGAAATCTCTCAAGACGGTGCCGGTGCACGGTGCCTGGCACAGGGGAGACTGGTACCCCCTGGAAACCGAAGCCCTGCAAAGCAGCTCAAATTGCCGACCGTGCAAAGGCACCCATAAAATAATGACGGCTGCTCATCATGCTGGGAGAGGGACCCGGTGCCAACGTGTGTTTTTGGAAGGGTTTGTCTGACTTCCTGTCAAATCAATATTTATTCACAAATCTATTTGTTTGCTTTTGTCACTGAAAACTCTTGTGGGGTTCTTTTTTTTTGTGTGTGTTGTTTTGTTCCCCTTGTGTATTTTTGGCTGTGCAGTGCTGGCGAGAGGGGCTGCTACAGCTTTTGCTGGCTCTAGTCGTTCCAGCTGCTTCTGCAAACCCATGGTTTTGAGCCTCTTTTGTAAGGAGGGACTCGGCTGGCAGCTCTCCTGCAGCTGGGCACGTCTTTCTCCCTGCTCCCCCCGCATGCCCTTGGGCCGGGGAGGTGACAATGCTGCTGGGATTGGAAGGGGTTGACCTTAGCGAACGCGGACGGGGTTTTTCCGTGACTGCATTATGGATCACAGTGGATGAGGGGTGTGGAAGGGATCAGCTGCCCCCCGCCAATGCAGTGACAGTATTGGTGCTGGCTCTGGACCTGTGCGTTTGGTTTCGCTTCAGCTCCATAGCCGTAGCCAAAGTCATTGCTGGTTTATGGGCACAATGGGAGCATGGGGTCCTGGGGGGTGCAGGACACCTCCCGCATCCATGCGAGCCCACCGGTTGCAGGAGCTGCCTGGATCGCAGCGTGCCGTGCCGCAACCCCTGAGCCGTCCCTCCCGGTGCGCCTGCCCTGGCAGCCTGCCTGGGACCAGGGGAGAGCGCACGAGCGTTTCCCTCCAGGCCTGCAATCGTACTCAAGTTTCACCATCACCACTAACCTTCCCGTTCATTTATTTTTCCATTTTACTGTGAGTGAAGCTTGAGCTTCGCCCTCCCTCCAGCCGCTCTCCCCCTCCTCTCTGCCTCCATCCCCTGACTCATTCCCCACCGCCTGAGCCCATCCTACTGGTGTTTGTTTTCCTCCCTACCCGTGCTCTCACTTTCTCACTGGTTTATTTGCACTACCATAGTGCTTAGCATAGGGATGGGGACTGTGGATGTAGCACCTCTCTTTTGCTTCCAGCTGGCGCAGGTCCAGCTGTTTGCAGAGCTCTTTACGCCTGCTAAAAGCTGCATCTTATGGAGATGGTGCCGTGATGGAGGTACAGCCTCGGGCTGGGGGCTGGAGCTGCAGGTGGAATAAAAAAAGGGGTTTTTTAGCAGCCGGACGAGGACTTACGGTGCTCCAGAGCACCTTGGGCATGGGGAGAGCATGGCCTCCTCCTGGGGTTGTTCCAGCTGTTTGCAGAGCTCTTTACGCCTGCTAAAAGCTGCATCTTATGGAGATGGTGCCGTGATGGAGGTACAGCCTCGGGCTGGGGGCTGGAGCTGCAGGTGGAATAAAAAAAGGGGTTTTTTAGCAGCCGGACGAGGACTTACGGTGCTCCAGAGCACCTTGGGCATGGGGAGAGCATGGCCTCCTCCTGGGGTTGTCTGCCCTGTAGC
>NW_009188377.1:25062-32054 GCF_000690835.1 Fulmarus glacialis | reverse complement strand
TGGAATATTATTTATCTCCCCCTAACCAAATCACGCAAAGCTAAATTGAGCTGTGGCAGGCAAAAGTGTGAAGCGTATTATTAGGAACAGGGAGCTCTTGTTCCACAGCTGCTGCTGCTGCTGCCGTAGGTAATTAATGTTTGAGGAATTGCAGATCTTCATTAGGAGAACAATTAGATTAACGAGAGAACCCGAGCTGTAGTGGGAAAGGGTTGGGGAAGGCTTTAAAAACAAAATAAAATCCCGCCCTGGCACCCTGCCTTGCTGCTCCAGAGACGTGCCGATGCTCTTGGAGGTGTGCCGGGAGGAGACCAGTCCTTTCTGCACAGTCCTTTCTGCACGAGCAGTGACAGGCGTTAACGGACTTGCGGGGGGCGGGGGGGAGGCGCCTGCGGGGGGGATCATTATGGAGAGGAAAGAAGCAATCTACGATCGTCATAAATATTTAAGGCAGCCCAGGACCCATTGTTTGGCCACGGCACCAGGTTATTAGCAGAGAGAGCATTGGGTGAAGGCTGCTCAGGGCTTAGCAAGGTCCTGGGCTTGCATCATTAAAAGCTTTAATTGGTGTCCGTGTTGCTGGAAACACTGACCCCTCCAAGGCAAGAGCCACCCTGGCCACAGGGTATCACCTTCAGGGTCTGGGCCAATGAATGGGCCTGAAGTTGAGAAATTTAAGATGCTGCTTAACACTTTCTTTCAGCAAGAGGATTTGGTGTTTTCCCCCACCCCTTATTTTCTTCCCCATGGGCTAGCCCCATGCTGGAGCCGTCCATGCACCTGCAGCGGGTTTGCCCTCGCACTGTGTGGTTGGTGTAAGGTGCTGCACAACTGGCTGATGAGCTGGATGCAGAAGGAGTTTGCTCAGGATAAATGAACCATTTAGAGGTTGTAAAATCATAGAAAGTAACGACAGAAGGGAGGTTGGAAGGTCAATTAGTCCCTCTCGCTGGGCCAAGGCAGCATCGCGCATTTGGAAGTCGTTTGAGGCAGATGCATGCCTGGCCTTCCTAAAAACCTACAGTGATGGTGTTCCCGTCCCTGGGCTGTGCTTCTGTCTGCCTGCGCTGCCTGGCTGCGGCCCCGCTGCCGGCTCAGCCCCACACAGCCTCTCCCGCAGGGCACCGGCGATGTCCTTCCCTTGGGAAATGCTTCACGTTGCCCTTCCGGACCGGCCACACTGCTTCTGGTGAAAGGGAGAAGATGGGGGATTCTTATCTCTTGTTTTAGGAAATTTGAGCACAAGAAACTCTGTTTTCCGTCAAGGTGGAACCCCTGAGTGGTGCAGCCAGGTCTGAGCTGGGATGGGGGAGGCTGTGGGTCAGCTCAAAACAGAGAGTGTCGGGGCTTTGGGGGGTTATAAAACCCAAGCGTGTTGCAGAGGGGGCTCAGCTCCGTTTTGCCCATCTCTGCTCCCCTTGCACGGGGAAAAAACAGAAAGTTTTGCCTTTCAGGGGATGGCAGATTTCTCCTTTCAGTAGTTGATGGGGACAGAAAAAGTTGCATTTCCCGGTGACTCCAGATGGTGCAGCGAGAATAAAAGCATTTTCTGCAATATGGTGGCTTCTGTGCGTCCGAAGGAGAGATTTGTTGTTGGACCCGTTCCTGTTTGGCTCAGTGCCTCCAAAGATGAACAAGTCATTACCGAGTGCTCTCGCTGGCTGGGCGGGCAGAGGGGTCGTGGGCTCTGGAAAGCTTCCTGCAGCCAGCCGCACTCATCCAGAGTGGAAAAATCTGCTTTTATGAGGCAGTGCTCTTCCTGCCCTGCTGAAAATGGAGGACAAAAAGCATCCTTCTCCCTGGCCAGGCTTAGCCCATTGCATGCTGATGGTCTTCACCTGCCGAGTAAATATTATTGCATGTTTAATTCATTGCCCACTTCTCATGGGGGGTGTGCGTGTGTGTGCATATGTGCTGTTCAGCATTACAAAAACGTTGTTGTGAATACTCAGCCAGCCTACTCAGAAAAATCTCTTTGCCTGAGCTTTGTGATGATTGATTGGTAACAAAGACACCTAGATGATCTCACCAGCTTGTCAAAAAAACCCTTATGTTGGTTTAAAGTGAAATATAAAATGACGTGCCTACCAGGTGGAGTCTTTTTGAATCCTGGGTAATGGATACGTTCTCCCAGGGTCCTCTCGTGAGCTCCTTTCTTACAGCCTGCTGTAGGAGGGATATTATCAATCTCTGAATGCTTATAAATGTTTTAAGCTGCCTCTGATGCATCCCTGGTGTGGACAGGCTGTGTATGGGTTGCTTTCTCTTAACCAATGAAATGCAGCTACCTCTGGGGTGGGATGTCTGTTAGCCCGGCAGGACCGTGCTGCTACAGCTGCTCAGAGCAGAAAGAAAGGAAAAATCATATTTAATAGAAATAATCCAGCAGGGCGAGATCAGGCTGTCAGGCAGGAGCTGGAATATTGCGAGGATGGTGTTACTCCCAATTTCTGCCTATTTAGCAGCCTCTTAATTTTGCATCTCATGTGGAAGATGAAGATTGCAGCAAAGCCCTGCCTGGCCGAGTTCTCAGCTCAGAAGTGTTGCTGGCTTGCACCACTCGGGTGTTGTTGCACGCTGGTGTGTTTTGTGGGGCTTCATTCAATGCATTAAGGTAACTCCTGGAGGCACCCACTACAGCTGGGGATCTCTGTAAGGATGTGACAAGAGCCAGAGGCTTCCCTAGGCAGACAGGCCAGAATTACATCAGAGGGAAAGCAAGCATGAGTGTGGATGCAGCTTCCTAGCCCTGTTGCTGACCTTGAGCAGTGCAGCCTAAGACTCTGTCCAGTCTGCTCTGGTGTCTGCTGGTCTGCAGGGCTCCACCAGCCCAAGCAGTGACCTAGCATCCTCCAGCTTAGCTCTTAAATTCAGATGAGATCATGGCAGCGGGTGATGGATGGATTTTTTTCTTTTTCTCCTTCTTCCTTAATCTCCCCTGGCTGGTGGGTCTGAGACACAGGATTCCTGCCACAGCGAGGGAAGGGATTTGCTCATCTTCTGTCTTGCAAGCTCAAAACCAAATCCTCTCTATGGAGTTTAACCCCCTGTGTTGGCTGGCAGGCTGGAGGGTCTGGCAAGGAAATGGTGGGGCGAGAGATACTGAAGGAAAAAGTGGGTTGAACTAGAGAGAGGGGAGGACCGGGAACGACATCCCTGTGCCCTCGGTGCCCCAGGGACGTACTCTGCCTTTGTGTTGGTCTTGATTGCGGCATGCTTGATCCTGGGGTGGAAAAAACACGTATGGAGACGTTGATAGGAGCCACGTTGCCCTGTGTGCTAGCCAGCAATGGGTCCTTGTGGCAGGGTGGAGCATCCCCAGTTGGGTGAATGTCCTCCCGTGCAGGGCTCCCGAGCAGGCTGCCACAAAACCCAGGGAAGACAGCACTTACTAATAGCCTTGATTAGCTTTACTTGCTGATCACTAATCAGCAAGATGCAAGCCGTGGTGGTGAAGCCAGCTCTATGGTATGGACCAAGAAAGACAAGCCTCTCTATCCTTCTTACTGCGGCTCAGGATCCCCGTCCTCGCTTGCTGGGGGATTTGCTGGTACGGTTGTGCTGTGCGGAGCGCGGAGCAGCCGGGCCCACCCTCCTGTTTCCACCACTGCTTCTAACCCTTCCTAATTGAAGCACGACCATCCCTTTTTCATGGGGTATGAGGAAGCAAAACAGATCATCAGCTGCGCTGTTGCCACAATGATTTTCATTTACCACCAAATAGTAATTAGGCTAAACTTTGCTTCTTTGCTTCACTACTTTTATTTCCTCTCATTTGTTTTTTGCTGATAAGCAGAGTGTATGCAGGCGGCTCCATCCTCACGCAGGGGACCACAGCCCTCCTGTGTCATCTCCCAGCCTGGCTACGCAGAGATTTGCAGACAAGAGTGGCCATATCGCGTGCAGGTCATAGAAGGAAATGTATTTCTTGCCTTTTTTGTTTTCCAAGGCTTTCGGCTTGCCTATATGTGGGCTTGAGCTGTTCCAGCCTCTGGGGTTTAATTGCCTCTTTGTGAATGAGAAAGCAAGGGCAGCCCCTCTGCATCTCTTGGCCATGGGAGACCCTAAAAATGATAAGCAGGGGATTAAATTTTCATCTGTCTCAGTGTAAATCCAGACCAGCTCCACGTTAGTCAACAGGAGCCTCTCTGGGTTCAGTGGGGTGTGAGGGAGCAGGGTCCTTGCCTGATACATAGTGGTTAATTGAAATTCTCCAGGGTGTTGTGTTTGGAGTGAGTTTCGTTGTTTGGTTTTGGCCTGAGGTGTGCATGCATGCAGTTTGGGGGGTTTTTAGGGGCATTTCTGTTGTAGCTCATAGTATTGGGGACTGTGTCTAGCTGGGAAAAAAAAAAAGGAGTGATGCAAAGTGTGGACAAAGCTTGGGGGTATTAGCGCTTCCCTCCCTGGGGTGATGCTGGTGGCAGAGGAGTGCCTGCACCGGGTGGTGAGCTCCTGTGGGAGCACCGGGAGGGTCCCGCCGCCACCCTCCCGTGGGGCCCATCGAGCTGCCCAGGTGCTCGGCATCAGGTTCAATGGAGAGCTCCGAGGAGCCTCAGCGCAGATGAAGATAACAAATGGAGGCAATCGATCAGCAATTGCCTGTAATGAGAAGGTCGTTCTTGCGAGAGGGCTGGTGACATCCTACACTGATCCAGCAGTCTGAGCTGGAACTGATAAAGTACCCCCATGTTCCCAATTAACTTTATTTCTTTAATTTTTTTTCCTTTCAATTTTTCATTTCTTTTCTGTCTTCTGCTTGGGCTTAAAGACTGGTGAAAGATGCTTTGCTTGGACACAAACTCATAGCAGCAATATGTGGGCAGGTTGCATCACTTGGCCACAGTCCTGCCCCGGAGTGGTGGACCTCTGCGGGGCAGTGACGGGCCTCCTGTGCTCCTGGCACTGGTTATCCTCAGGGAGCCCACTGGTTATCCTCAGGGGAGGCTTTGCACAAGACTCTTTGGTAACAGCCACCTATTTTGTGAGAAAGCAGCTTAAGTTGCCTTCAGAGGGTAGCAGAAAACTTTGTAGGAGCTGGAGAAGTCCAGACAGGTTTCTATCAGCAGCTGAGCTGCTGTCAGCGAGGAGCAGCATTGTCAGCCCCAGGAACGGGGTTTGACCCCCCTGCTTGCGCAGGGTTTTTGGGGTGAAGGAGGGGATTGTCACTCCTTCCTGCTGCTAATGGCAAAGGGAGTCCTGGCAGAGGGAGCGAGCGGTTTGGAGGGTGGAGAAGGTTGCAAGATGCGGCAGCATCCACATTGCTATGTGAAGGGAACAGTAAGCCAAAGCTGGAGGGATTAGCCTGCTCAGAAGGCCAGATGCCATCTGGATGGGCTCTTCCCAGTACATGTCATCTTCATGCCACGCTGCAAGTTAGAGAAGCACTGGTTCGTCGTTGTTCAGTGTTTTTCTCATACGTTCTTAGTTTGACACACACGGCTGTGAGTCCAGGAAGTCTTTCCTCCCCAGGAAGGTGGAGCACTCATCTGAACCTTCATTTGATCTGGGGTGGAAAAATGCTTTTTCTTAGCTTGGACTCCAGACACGAGAAAAGTTGTTGCAGTTTTGTTGGTGGTGGGCTGTTTGGTTGGGCTCTTTTTTGAGTTTTTTTTCTTTTTTTCTTTTTTCCTCTGCTTTGTTTGAGTGGTGCTTGATATCTCTGATTTGGAAAAGCTCCAGTGGTGATTATGGCCACTTTGCCCAGGTTGGAGAAGGGATGGCTGTGATGGGGAGACACGTTAGCTCCTGCCAGCACAAGAATTTCAGAGCGAGGGCTTGTGTAAAGGGACACAGACCTGCAGGTTGCAAGCGACCAACATGACTATAAATGATGTCAAGTCCCTTGTGAGGGATGAACTGCAGCCTGGTGCATTTGCTGTAGGTCAGAAGTGGGCATATATCCCTTTTCTTCAGACTTACTCAGGAATCCCTACCTGCTGAAAACATTTGGGCCAAAGAAAAAAAAGATTTTGGTATTTTTTTAAATCATATGTCATCTTAGTTGGCAGTGTGCCTAACGTCCCAAAGGCCAAAGCAATTTGGTGCTGGGTGTGTGCTCCTTTGCTAACCTGCGTTTCCCCACCAATAACCCGGCATCACCCATCTGCCCGGCTCCCAGGCTTGGGGTGCGGGTGCTTTGGGAGGGGGGTGTTGATGATTTTCTCTTTAGCATTATTTTCTCGCAGAAGATCATGTTTATTCCCCTTGCGGAGGCTGACGGTGCGCTGTGCTGAGGATGCTGTGAGATGAGGCTGACGGACGATTATTTACCCAGCGCTGTCGGCGTGCGCGTGGCAAGCGCGGAGACGAGATGCAGTCTGTGCCCCAAGGAACTCCCAGTCTGTCAGGCAGCTAAGCTGGGGCTAATGATGAATGACTTCCTAAATAAAAAAATAAAGCTCGAAGGCCTGAAAAAAGAATCGCAAAGTTTTACCCTGAGCCACAAGGAAATGTAGTTGTCGATGATTGCTGATGCTGTCAGGCGCTCAGCGGAGATCTGCGATGGTTTGTTGGTAAATAATGAAGGATGGTGTGTGTTTGCGTGTGAGCGAGGGGGAAGGGGATGGGGCAGAGGGGAACGTGGTCCTGGGTCAGATTCTTCCCTGCCTCGTGCTTTTGTGCATCCCAGAGGAGAGCCCAGCTCTTGTCCTGCATGCGCAGAGGCAGAGGAGAAGCCACGTCTTCAGCCCAGCTCTGTGCTGGGCCGAGGAGGATGCTCCTGGGATTTCTGGTCGCTCCAGCGTTACCTCCCTCTCGCTGGCGATGTTGTGGTGCTGCCACCGGCACAGGCTTTTTGCTCTGCCTTCACTGCAGCAGGCGTGGTCCTTCGGGGTCCTCCCTGGGCTGCGGCCGCAGCACCCCACAGTGTGAGTGGGCTTACCAGGGGTGCAGCCCAGCCAGGGGAGCTGTGCTTCCTCCTCTTCCTCCTCCTCCTCCTCCTTGTCCCCTTGCCGCCGGTTGCCTCTGGCAGCAGCGATGTCCCCTCTGCCCCT
>NW_009188377.1:0-25031 GCF_000690835.1 Fulmarus glacialis | reverse complement strand
CTGCTGAACGCTTCCCGGCCGCCGCAGATACATCACCGCTTGTCAGAGCTGTCACTGCGGGGAATGTGGTGGGGAGAAATTAATTTCTCCTGACGATTGGTGCCCAACTTGGAGCTCTCCTGTCTCATTTCTCCTGCAGCGACCACAGCTTAACCCTCGCCGTGCCATCGTGCCCCCAGGCAGGGAGTAGCATCTCTTGCAACACCTGCACTGCTGCACCCCAAGATGCCCCATGTCCTATTGCCTGGGGACAGTGCTGGGCACTTTGTACACATGGAGGACCAGAAGTGCTGCAGGAAGAAAGAAAAAGAGTGTGTGTTTGTGTGTGTGTGCATGCAAACACAGCGAGAGGCAGTATGACT
Source organism: Fulmarus glacialis (assembly GCF_000690835.1). Taxonomy (NCBI): domain Eukaryota; kingdom Metazoa; phylum Chordata; class Aves; order Procellariiformes; family Procellariidae; genus Fulmarus; species Fulmarus glacialis. The sequence continues at coordinate 24,669 of NW_009188377.1, read as the reverse complement.
TCATGCTCAGAGCGCTCTTAGTGTGCAGTTTCTTCTGGTTTCCCACATTGTAAAAAGGGATAATACTGTCATATTAAAGCACTTGGAGATCTGGGGATGAAAAGCAGCATATAGGACGGAGACAGTCCTGATCAAAGCTCTTTTTTCTCCATCTGTGTTTGTTTCCGCATGGAAGATAATACTCTGCCTCTTTCTTGTAAATTTTTTTTTTAAGATCTAAGTAACTCCCTGATAGATAAACAGCCATGCTTAGCTCTGAAGGATCTCTACTGGCTCTTCTCACTGTGTTTGCCAAGACCATGGCCTGCATTTTGAAGTGGGTTGGGGAGTGGCGTTCGAGCATAGAGGAGGAACTGCATCCGGCAGCTTCGGAGGGGAAGGGACTGACTTGGAAATAACTCTTGACACCTCCGTTTTTGGGCAGGATCATGCATCTTTTGAGATCAGTCCTTTCTGCACAGCTGTTGGAGCTGGGCACCTAAAGCCACCAGTTAGTCTTGAGGTGAGCTTTGCTGGTGGACGGGGGTTGTATTTGTTTTATTAAGGTGTATTGAAGCGCTGTGGGGAAGGTGGGTGCTGTGGGAGATGGGAGCACGGCAGTCCCATGTGCCCCAGCAGAAACTGGTCCTCTGAGGAGCGACAGGCTCCCACATATCGGCGGTGTCTTTGCTGAGATGAAGTGGCCCAGAAGGCAAAGTCATTTTGGGGGCTTTGCTGGCTTGATGAGCGTGATTCAGCAGGCGCAGGGAGGTCTGCAGAGCGTTAGGAGCTTCCCTGTTGTGGGGGAAGGATGTGCACAGTTCTGGCACTGGGTCTTGCTGGGACTTCCAGCATTTTGCATTTGTGGCTAGCAGGTTTGTTTTGTTTTTTCTCTCCCCTGAGCTAACCCTGTGAGCAGCAGCAATGATGCTGTTGCGTGCAGATGCAGCTCTCTGGGTGAACTTCCTCAGGGGGTCTCCTGTCTAACCAAGATTTGAGGTCGAGTGGCTGCTTTTCAAGCAGAGGCATCAGCAGCATCTCCCTCTCTGCCCCGACACTGGCTTTCAAGTGCCTGATTGGGAGCTACAACGGGTGCGGTCTTTCCCCCGCTGTTGGATGGGGTTTAGCTGGTCAGCATGTTAGTGGGTGGGGAGGGGGAAATGAGTGTCAGAAACACATACTTTGAAGCTCATGTTTTCATGCTCTGTTTCCCCAGGAAAAAAAAAGGTACTATTTGCCAGCAAAACAACCTGAATGTGGAGGCATGGGCCACACAGGCTTCCAGGGACAGACTGCATTGCATGTTGGCGTCTCCTTGCTCCCCAGCACCCATGGGGAAGGTCCCACGCTAGGGTCCTGGGCCAAATCCCAGCGGGCAGCTGCCCACATTGCACGAGCCACCAGCGCTGGCATCCCTGTCCCAGCCCTGGTGGGGTTGGGTTTGCTGAGGGCAGGGTGTTAGGCAGGAGCAAGATAGAAATGTGGGGTGACGAATTTAAATTTCATCTCTCCCCTCCCCAGGGGAGGTGACAAATGAGCTAGTGGTTGTGCTAAAAGCTTTTCTTTCTTTCTTTAAAGAGATTGCTGGGAGGAAATGAAGTGACCCACTGACCTTTGTTAATACGCAGCACAAACTAAGCCGGTGCTGCTGGAAGGAAAAAGAGACCTCAGTGCAGCCCTCTGCCTGCAAGGTGTTTGCTTCGATTGATATGTCTAATGGGAGTAATTCTCCCTCAGCAGCTACTGAAAATGAAGATGTTTAATCATCTCCTAGATCTTTTTTGCAGAGAATTTTTTTTTTTTTTTTTTTGCAGAGAATTTCTTGAAAATCACCCTTCTCCTTTTCACATGGAGGTGAAACAGAAGAGAAGCCTAAATGCATTTTTGTGATTTTTTTTCAAGTTGTTATATTCTAATGAATCTGAAATGAAGGCATGATCCCTCCTTCCTGGATTTTTTAAAAATGTGGAGAAAATGTTTCGATCACCAGCTCCGTGGGGGCTAAGAAAAAGTAACAAATGGCAAAATACCTGCATAGCTCTGACCCATCCTGATGTCTGTAACTGTGCAGACACTTGTTTTTAGCAGCATTTCCCACAGGCTCCTTCTTTAAGCAGCAGGGACCAAGCTAGCCAAACTGGTCTGTAGATAAAGCTCCCTCCTCCTGTATCCCCTCGGATACCCAGAGTAGCTTAAGGGAGTTAGATGTCCAGCATCCTCTGAAATGGGAGCTACTGGGAGGAAATCTTCAAAAGCATCTTAGCGGCTTAGGTTAAGTCCCTTTGACTCTCAACGCAACTTAAGCTCTTAAGAAATGTAGGTGCTTTTGAGCATTTTACCCTTTGTGCCTAGCACCCTTGGGTCCCTGGAGATCCCTAGCTCAGTACTGGCTGGAGGAGGCACAATGGGAGGCTGCTTCTTGCAAACACTTCTCAGTTGTATTATTTTTAATAATAGTCTTCAAGACCCCGTGCTCAGCGCTTACAAGATGCACACATGTACGTATGTAGAGCTAGAGATCAGGCAGTGCACAAGAATGAATGCCTCGCAGGAGCTCTTTTACTGTAAGAATTAATCTTATTCCTGAAGTGTGACCGTATCTAGCACAAATCTGACCCTGTTGGGGGCCATGGCTTCACTTAATTGCATTCTTTAGTGAGGATTGAGGTCTATTAGGTGGTTTGCTTGTGTTGCAGGAGATCCTGTGCCAGAGAATTTAGTGAGGGTTTACAGGTCTATGGAGCAGCGCAGAAAAACTGCCATTATGTTTACTTATGTGGTGCCAGGAGCTTGGCTGCGTGCTGAGCAGAGAGGCAGGAGGAGTGATGCAAACGTGCTTCAAAGAGCATAGACAAGGTAAGCTGTGCCCATGCAGAGGAGGGGAGAGGATGGGTGATGAAACCCTTGTGATTTGAGCATTCATCAAAGCAATTCCCATTTGAATTTAGCACTACCGGGAAGGCAGGAGAGCCTTGTTGCATGGTAGCTGGGTTTCCAAATGTTGCGTGTTCTGCATTGTAGGCAGGAATGGTGCAGTGGGTAAGAGTCTGTTTCCACTCTCCCTATTGCCAGGGTGCTACCAAGAAAGCAGAACAAACTCCTGTCCCAGTCTCTCCTTGATATCCGCAGGGGAACCAGGTGGGTGCACATCTTACTGTCCTGAAAATCCCGTGCCCAGGGGGAGACAGCCAGTGACGTGCCTGCTCTGAAGGATGAGTTGCTGGATTGAAGTTGACATGTCCTAATATCTCTGCCAGCACTTTCTGTCTCCGTCAAGGGCTTGGGAAGCACATTAGCACTGGAGCGGAAGTGTCACCCTCTGGCATCTCCCTCTCTAATCTTGGAACTGTTGCTGTATCCCCTTTACCAGACTTTCTCTATTGGAGCCCATTATATGCCATGAAAAGCCGAGCTAGAAGTGGGAGAGCGGAGCTGCCAGGCTCCTCTCTTCGGAGGAGGCGGAACATTTCCCTTGCATGCCTGAATTCAGCTCCGTCCTTGGGGGGACTTTGGGGGCACGCTGCATGGGGCAGCGCAGCCTCTTGGCTGCTCTGAGCTGTGGAGGGTTGCTGGTGCCGCATTTGGAGAGCCGACAGGGCTCAAGGAGATGTTTGGTGGCATTTATTGGGACTGCGGGGGGCAGATATTGCTCTGATAAAGTAAAACAAGAGTTTCTGGAATGCTGCCTGAGCTAGCCATTGTTTTTAATAGAGAGAACTAAAATGGTTGGAGGATGCTTGCTCTCTCCGACTCCTGTCTTCTCCCCCTCCAGCCTCGCTGGTGGCAACTAGGAGCTGCATGACTGAAGCAGGGAGAAGGGAGAGCCAGCGAACAGCAACTCGGTTCCATTTGTTGTGCTGGCATTGATACCACATCCCCTGTTTAATTAACAGTTACCATCACAGCTATTCATAATGTTCCCGGTCTCTGCTCGCCTCTCACAACAACAAAAGGAAACCCCAACGCGTTGTTCTACACCCTGGAACCCTGCGAACCCCCCGTTAAGTCTGGCTGGAGCCTCTGTGTGTTTCTCTAAGTGCGTCTAGAACAAACATTTGAAGAGATTGCCAGTGGTATAATCCAGATTTTTTTCTCTTTTTTTGTGAGAGTATCGGTATTTATGCTCAGTTTTCACAAGCCAGCACTGCAGCAAATGGATCTAGACTAGCACAGAGCACACAGCAGAGGCTTTGTAATCCTCAAAGTGCAAGTCCAAAGCTTCTCTGTGAAAAGTTGCTCTTTAGGGCCGAGTACATATGGGGACTTCTTGTTTATCCTGGCTTTTCTTTTAATTCTGTACCGTTCAGTCTCAGAGAGTTAATGGGACAGAAAAAGATTAAAATGCCCCTTCACACTGCCTGTCCCAATGGTCTCATACCCTCATGGGTATCAGAAAGCTTAAGCAACCTCACTATCCCCTTAGTCCTTTAAAAGCCTTTGATCGCTGTACAATATCTCCTACCTGGCTTTTCTCCAAAAGGTGATAAACCCCGGTTTTGATTTTTAATTGGGGTAACTGATAGCAGGAAGGAATCTGTACAGATCTAAGAGTGTCCTTCACACAACTCTGGCCCATTATTCTGGTGATCAGAGCCTGTCTGATGGAGGAACCTCTCAGCCGCCGACCCTACGAGGGGGTTGTGGCTGCAGTTTTCACTGTCTCTTTCCTCTACTTTCAGCCCTTCTGGGGCAAAGCTCGCCTCTCTGGAGGAAGCATTTACTAGTATTGACACGTAAGACTGGGGTAGTTGCTAAGAATACAGCTCCCTTAATGCCATTCCAGCTTTGCAAAGGGATCAGGATAAAGCTGTAAGCAGGCAGCTCCATTTGGAGCCAGGAGTTGTCTCCATGGAAATGTGCCGGCAGGGCAAGGGGAGCAGGCTGGTGCTGAGCTTGCTCTGCCCTGTTGCAGCTGTGCTAATATGCTGGTGCTGTCCTGCAGCCATGTTCTGCCACATCCAGGGCAGAAGCGGTCCGGAGAAAATCTCTCCTGTGTCCTTTGGAATTGTGTTTGCTTGCTGTGCCTTTTGGTCCGTCAGGATCAACTATGGTACGCCCTGCTTCAGGCTTTCTCTCTTCCAGTTTTGTGTTAGCTCAGTAGCATGGTTCCTCTATGTGTTGCAGGTGGGGAAACTGAGGTACCGAGCAAGGTAGGGACTCTCAGACATGCAAACCAGCTGCTGTAATCCCAGCCTGAGAGGCTCGCCAGCATGCATTTGCCTTGCAAGAGGGGCTCTGGGATACCCGCGCTGTTTCCAGGGCTGAGGTTCAGGCTTGCTGTGTTGGGATGAGTGCTGCACTGCACAGACCCTGCCTGGGCGGGAAAGAAATTCCTCCTCCAACTGCACGTATCCTCAGCAAACAAAAGATAACACAGGGGAGACATCTCCTGCTTCATCTTCCCTCTTGTGGGGGATTTTTTTTTCTTCCTGGGTTTTTCATGTGTGAGGTTTCAGTTTTTCTTCCCCCGTCCTGCACTTCTGTGGAAAAATCACCCTTTAAGAGGGTCCCTGGGCCCTGTCGGGTCCAGTCCCTTCACACCTCATTGCTCGTGTGCTGCTTGGCCAGCGCTGCCTTTCTGCCGTGTTGGGGAGGGGAGAGAAACTGACGGGTGTTAAACTTTAAACACGGGCTCCGCACAGTTGGTGCCTCCTGATTACGCTTCTCTTTCTTGCGCCGTTCCCTCCCTTTGTGCGAGTGCATGCACGGAAATTCTCCATTACCTGCCAAGGCAGGGAGGCTGGAGCGGGCTGGACTCATGCACCCACCAGTCTGCTTGGCGATGGAGCTGGCCGAGTCTTTGGTGGCATCAAGGCGAAGGGCTGCCTGGCCTCCCCACAGGGACCGTGCACAGCAGTCTCTTTCTCGGGATCCCACTGCCACTCCGAGCTGCCCCTCCCTCTGCGATGTTGGCTGCCCTCCTTCCTCTCTCTGAGTGCTCTCGGCTTTGCATTTGTGCATCCACAGGTGCTGACAACGCTGGGGGGACGCTGTGAGTCCTGCTGACCCAGAGCCTTCCCGGCTGGGGCTGAAGGCCGTTGCAGAGGATGAGGATCCTTCCCAGCCCTGGGATGTCTCCGCTGGTCTCCCTCGTGAACCTCCTCTCCGTGCTGCTGATAGGCTGCGTAGCTGAAAGTAAGTGACTCTGCTGTCCCCCTACCCCTTTTTTTCTCCCATGCTTCACCTCCCCTGGAGAAGGACAGCAGGAGCAGACTTTAGTGCTTAGAGCCAGCAAACATATCCCCGCCTTTTTAGCGTTAAGGAAGTGTTCAGCACCTGATCACGTGTTTTAACTTTCCAGCATCTTTAGCTTTCTGCCAGTGCCTTCCTGTTGTATAGGGCAGCTAGGTCCTCGCAGCCTGCTTTGAATCTCTGGTTGCCCCCAAGACTGCCAAAGAGCTGGAGAGAAGGGGAGGGAACTGCCTGACAGCTCTTGCCGGAGCCTTCCTCCCCCTTCTCCCGGCCCCATCTCCGCCCAGCTCGCCCATATTGTCCTCTCCTGCTCTTGCCTTTCAGGCATCTGTCAGACACTGGCGACTGTTGTCATGTTACTCGCTGGGGCTGGATTCAAAACAGCATCCGAAGAAGGAGTATTATGTTTCTCCTTCCCCTGAGCGAACCAGTTCCAGTTTAACACAGTTTTTATCTTTGCTGCCTTTCAATTCTTGCTTTAAAAAATGAAAAGGAGAAGGAAAAAAAAGCCTAAAATCTTCAGCGACTTGACTGTAATGTTCCTTCGACATGAAGGCTGATCACTCGGGATCAGTGGGGAATAGACTCTTCCAAGCTGATTGAATTAGGACTTTTTTTTTTCCTCCCCAGCAAAGCTGCTTGAAGCTGGTGAGAGGGCTGCTCTGTTCAGCATAACCCTTGACAGCTTTTAACGTAATCGCTTCGTTATCAGGGTTTATTAAGACGACACGGTCACCAAGGATTGAATGGATCCTCAACCTTTTGTTGCTGGGACGTTTTTTTTTTTGAACAGTGCTTTCTCTCTTCTCTGCAGTAGGCAAGTGGGGATATATTTGCCCTTGCCTCACTCCTAAGTTTTGTTCTTAGCCCTTCTCTGCAGGGAGAAATGTACATGTGCAGAAAGATAATGTTTCCTTTGGTTCTTTTTTCATTTAATAAACCCGGGAAGTGAGCTGAGCTCCGGGAGGTTCACTATAGGGACACTTTTTTGGTGTGTAGCTGTGGGTCAATCTGTACCACAGACGGTGCCGGTGGTGTTTGTAAAGACATACCCAAGCTTCAGTTCGAGCTGCCTATCTTGAGTAGCAGGAACAGTGCGGAGTCTGGCAGCAAGGAGCCTGGCACGAGCTTTTTGGCCAAGTATTTGTCCAGGGTCCTACTTGGATGTTGCAGCTGATGCTCTTGTAGGTTCTTTATGAGCACCCAGGGTAGATGGTTAAAGCTAGCTGCTGTGCTCCGCTGGGGTTCAGGGCGGCCTCGTTGGCTTGTGAAGGTGGGCACTGGTGGTAGGTAGGCTGCTACCTGCATTGGCTCCTGCAAAAGCAGGAGAATGCAAGCAGAAAACTCCATTCCTGGCTCAGGAGAGGAGGGGGCACTTACGGTGGAAAATCCAGTGTCAGGGCTCCAGGGTCCCATTCCTGCCACTGGTTGGCTGTAACACTCCTGGCCAAACCACTTTGTCCTCTTGTTTTCAAAGCAGGCAATGCAGCTTTGCAGGCGCAGATGGAGAGTTCATGTGTGTGCAAGTGCCTCTCTGTATGAGTAGAGCCCCGATTCTTCTATTGTGATGTCTGAGTGCCTGTGAAAACTAGGGTCCTTTTTTCTTTTAAGTGTACACCAAGCCCTGTGTGCTCACTGCTGGGAGTGGGCACTCTGCAGAATCAGGGCTTCTCAAAATCGTGGTTGTGTGACTTCAGTTTTTCTGTGGTTTTGGGAAGAAACCTGGGAAGAAACAAGCATCTTTTCTGTCCCTGTCTTCTGTGGGGTGAGATTTGCTCAGAGGTTCCAGCAGAGCTGGGAGATCCCACGTGCTGTCTGACTGCTACGCAGCACTTTGGTGGAAATGTGCCCCTAGGAAGGGCTGATGCTGATCAGATGCAGAAGGCACCAGTTGCGTGGCCCAAGCCCTGCTGAAATCTGTCATTGCTCAGCAGATACCTTGCTGCTAGCAGCCAAGTTTCTCTCTCCTGTAGTTCTGCAGTGTCCTTGGATCCTGAACTGTGAGGTTTTGTGCTTTTTTTCCTGTTGCTGCTCACAGATGTACATATGGGGACTTTGCAGGTTGCAGGACTTGGTGTCTGAGGCAGGGCTGCTCTTACCTGCTTGATGTGCAGATGAAGTTGGGCCAGGCATTGTCTCTTCTCCTAAGCTGTAGAACCATGTCAGCATCTCCCTGACCTGTTTGCCCTTGGGGATGCTCCCCTCATGTGCCAGTTGTTCGAATTGCACTGCGGCCGTTGCTATCTGCCTGGTGATGATGAGTTGATAGCTCCTGATTTTGGAGAGGTTGCTCAATTCTGCCTGGAGAGGCCTGGCCTGTGCCAGGCCAGTCAGTAGCATCCGAGCTGGTCTGCAGTGCTCCCCACTGAGGCATGCAAACAGCTTTGCCTGTCACAACTGCAGAGACTGTGTGAGGAGCTGTCACTCTGTTCTGACAATGTCCTCGCCCATCAGACGGCCCTGGGCTCTGTCACACTGCCTCTCGCGTAATCCCTTGGCCAGCTTCCATTTGGCTGGCGCTTGCCACCATGCTGACTCGATTTCCTGCCCTAATTCACCAGAGGGGCTGCCAAGGCCTTGCAGCCCCCAGGGCGAGCGATGCCAGGCAGTGCCGGGGGGGTGCCCCTGCCGCGGTGCGAAGCCCACATTGCAGGTAGGAAACCCCTGGGACGCTGGCTTTTGGAGGGCACCATCTTCCCAGCTTTTGGGGAAGTGGCTCCCCTTGCAGCAAAGCGTGGGGCTGAAAGCTTGAACTTTCCTCCTCTTCCAGTGCAGCACTGGAGGAGCTGTGGCCTCTGCAATCAAAGGACCATTAAAATACTTCACGTGTTTCCTAGGCTAATTGATCTCAGTCAGTGATTTCAATCTTTCTATAGCAGGAGCATTCTATTTAAAGGAAACTGCTATTTAAATTAAAAAACCAAAGCACCACACTGCTTTCTGTCTGCTGTTCTTCCTTGTGAAGCTGAAGAGGATAATAACTGAAAGGTATAAAGCAGACCTGTTTCTTCTTTTTTCTTCAGTTGCGTATGGACACTTTGTTTCTTCTGTATGGTCAAGAGCAACCACAGAACTGGAAATTGCTAACTCCATGATTATTTTCAATGGCCTCTCATTAAATGGAACGTATTATCATTTTGTTAAGGATTGAGCTGGTTGTACGAGTAACATTAATCGGCATTATTGCCGTGAGTTGGGGGACAGATGTGCTGCACAGCCAAAGAGGCAGGTCTCATGCCCCTTAGAGCTGATTGAAAACCAGACAGCCCAGACAGACAGATGGGGTCTGGATATGGGTCCGGGGAGGGGAATAGTTTCCCAAATTGCTGACGTACCTGGGCACAGAACCAAGCTTTGCTGTCTCCCGGTCATGCCCCCAGCCTGAGTCATAAAATCTCTGCCGTGAGCACCTTAAAACATCTCATTTTGTGCATACGCAAAATCAGTCTCATCTCGCGGGCTGTAGCTGGACAGGATGTTTTCCTGCCCGCGCTGTGCAGAGTGCAGCTGCATTTGCCTGGGGCTTAGGGCAGTGGTCAGGTACTCCCGCCCTCCTGTGCTACCCGAAGGAACAATGTGCCCACTTTAAGTGCTCCTCAGTTGCAGATAAAAAGCCACTTACTGTATAGAAATGTGGTAATTTGTAGAACTGAAATCAGCATGCTCGCTGTTTTCAAGTGGATTTTTCCCATTGATTAAACCTTTGCATTTACAATAGTGCTTTGCTAATTGGTACTTTGCATACACAGAAGGTTGCTGTGTGGCTCTCTCCGCCCCGGCAAAGATTTAATAGCTGATGCAGTAGCGAACCTTACTTATTACTTAGGTTTCCTTCCTTTTATAAATCACGTTATAGAACGCTTACTAGCACACTCTGAAGTATTACCATAAATAATTAAATCTAAATTGCAATTGACAAAATAGAAGAATAAAGCCCCTTTTATGATACATTACCCTGGCTTTCTTCCCTTTTAATTGCCCTTGCTCCATCGTTTATTTGCAGAACACAGTAATTCATGCTGGGCGCATGTGTGCGGGGGGCTCTCGCGCTCCATGAGCTGCAGTGCATCCGTGGAGGCTGGCAGCAGATGGCAGCAAGGGTTGCACCACGCGTGCGGGACTTGCGGAGAGGATGGAAAACATGCGCGATGGGTTGGGAGAGGAACTCGTGTAGGTCCGTGTTCAGGCTGACAAAGCGGTGCTGCATTTTGGGAGCCGGTGCAATGAAAAAAGGCATGTGGAACGTGTGTGCCGTGAGATGTAGGAGCTGGTGGCTGGCTGCATGGCTCCTCTCGCTGAGATCCAGATCACAGGACTGGTCCCTCCTGTGCTCTTATCCACAGAGGACTAGCCTCTGCAGCAGAGCTCACAGCTTTTAGCTCTGGAGGTCCTAGCTTTGATCTGTTGTTGGCCAAGACAGCAGCTGTCAGATAAGATGGTAGTAAAAATCAAGAAGGCTCCATCTTAGGACTTGATAGACATGTTAAGACAGCATCAGTGGGAAGTGAATCTTTCTCTGCTGTGGGAGAAAGCTGCTCCATTTATAAGTGTTTGAGACTGATTCGTGACAACGCAACAGCGCTGTCCCAAGAGAAGGAAGATGTTGAAATGTGGTGAGGCTGAATTGCCCCACAAGCAATTCAGGTACATGCCAGTGTACCTGCTGGGGGATGAGGAGCCGGGGGGATGCTGCAGAAAGGTTTTTTCCCCTTGGTGGGTGTGGGCTGGAGGGGTAGCAGAAGTTGAGGTGGGGACGTATAGGAGGTTGTGTGGTTGGTTGGTAGGTGGTGGAGTTTCTACTTGGTGTTGCACATTGTTCCTTCAGTGAGTAGAGTCTAATGGTGTGCAAGAGGAGGCAGCATCTGAATTGCATCCTCCCAGAAGGCAGAGATCCTTCCTTCCCTCCCCCGGATCCACTTGCTGCTTGTGTTTCCCATGTACCAGTTGCCTTTGCAGGCAAGGGGACACCTTGCTGTCCTTGTTTCTGAATAGCCCTTTCCTTTGTCACCTTCTCTGTCTGCCAGCTGCGATCCAGCCTGCGGTTGCTGAGGGTTCTGGACTAGTTGTTATCCCACTCAAGGACACCGAATTAAGCTTCTGTGTCACCTTGTTTAAATGCCTGGTTAAATTAAACCTTGTCTGCCTGGATCGAGTGATGTGTCTTTTTTTTTTTCTTTTCTGTTTTTTTTTTTTTTTTTTTAGATAACTCAAATTGGAGAGTTTGTGTCTTCTATAGGACCAGGAGAGGAAATAAATCATCTTCTGAAAGAGCTTCCTTGGGCGCAAGGGGGGCTGTCACCTCCCGGGTCTCAGCTGTGCCCCACATTGCGAATGCTTGTTAGATTAATCTCTGCTGAGGAGCACCTGGGGACAGCAGCAGCCACGGGTGTTTGGGACCCAGTCATGGGTGTCTCCTGGTAAAGGATCTTTTCCCAAACAGAGGTTCTTGCTGCTCAGCTTCATTAGATGGCTAAGTTAGAGGAAAAGAGCATCTGTTTGTTGTGTAAACAAGCGGCTTGTGTGAAAATGTCATCTACGTAGTATTTGTGATAGAGAAAATGCATGTCTTCACCATACCTGGATGCCAAAACTAGGGCTTTTACTCTGTGTCAGGCTTTACCAGGAAGCCAATACTTACTTACTTTGTGACTTTCCCCTTTGGGTGTGCTTTTCACCCAGACAGTTCTTGCACCTGCTGCCAGGAAGGACAGGATCTTTCCTGTATCTCACCAAGACCCTGGGTCACATCAACTTTTCATCTGTCTGGCAAGGTCTGTGTGGTTGTGTCTTTTCAAGACCAACTACGTACGAATCTCCTGGGTCACTAAAGGGAATCTGCGAGGGTATTCCCACCCTTTTTGTGGCCTGGCAAGCCCAATGTTATTCTTAGAAGGCAAAGCAGAGTGTTTTTCAAGGACGCCCGACCAGAGGAATGTCGTTCTTCGGTGTGCGTGGGATGGAATCTGGGCTCGAATTGGCCTGTGAGACACAATCTCTGAAGAACAGTTTTATTTACTCTGTGCCACTCTTCCCCTCCAGTCAAGAATGTTCTCTTGCAACATAATTGGTCCCAGTTCCCACCTTAGAAAGCTGTGATGTTCCCTGCACTGCAGCTGCCTTTAATTTTTTGGGATTGTCAAAGTTCATAAAAACAGTCACATTTTATGCCATCTGCTGCATGTGGTGGAGCTAACCATCACACGGGCTGCGGGCTGGGTACTGGATCAGGAGTCAGGAGCATCCTTGCTCTGTGAATGCACCTTCTCAACCTTCCTTCCCGCCTTTTGCTTGTCTAGATTTGCTTTTTTGAGCAGGGACTTCTCTTGCCATGTTGTTGTCTGGTGTAATTATACTCAGTCTTGGTTTGGGGTTCTCATACTGCAAACGCTAAATAGTCATGTTACGGCTTGGCAGAGGAGCCACCTGTTCTGTCCAAGGGCACAGCAGATAACAGCATGACTATGGAAGAGATCACAGCTAACTTAGACCTGAAGGTTGCCAGGAGAGAGCATTATAAATATATTTTGGACGTCTACTGCTAAGATTTTGAAAGGGGATATTGCAATGAATGATTTGAACAGTTGACATGAAGGAGTATGGATTGACCTGTTTTCACAGTATTGTTGCATAGAGAATTTTTAGCATGTCCCATCTTGCTTGTGGCAGACATGAAACATTGCTGTTTCATATGAGCTTGGTTAAAACCAATGCCACTAGTTTCATCTGTAATGCACAGAATCATTTCTGTTTCCTTTTGAGGCCAAGAGGAAAAGCAAAGCTTTAAAAAAGAAAAAAATAAATAGAAGGAGCTGCAACTGGTTTAGCATTCTGCAAAGTTTCTCCAAGTCCTCCAAACCTTTAATTGACTCAGGAGCATAAAATTGAGAAGGGGAGAGAGTGAGAGAGTGTGCGGAGTGGCGCAAGCAATTTGAATAATTTATTGTCCTTTGAAGTTGCAAGAGAAATTTCAGCTGCCTTGGGGAGTAATTTCTCCCCATTCTGAAAGGGTTTCTCCTTATTTTAAACTCATTCAGAAGATGATAGTTTTGCATTTTCTGCATAATTAATGAGCATAACTCCCCCCCACTCTCACACAGCCTCTAAAGAGTGGTGGGATGATGAAAGTTGGTGGTTTTTTTAATTAATAAAGTCAAATTAATTTGGCTATGTCCTCTTCCTCCCTCACCTCCGTTAGAATTCGAGGATTTATTCACAAATTAGTCTGAGCATGCTGTTAAGAGTGTCAACACTTGCAAATCTTTAGCCTGGACTTTGATTTGTTTGAATGAATTTCTAAAAGACGATGTAGGGTTTTTTTCAGTTCAGCTATTAAAGATCACCTTGAGACTGGCTCTCATGTGATCATCCAGTGAGCCAGGAAGATCCTTCCGCTCTCTGTCTGCATGGGTAGGATCTGTTTGGTTTTGAGGGCTTTCTGTGTGTGTTTTTTTTCCTTTATGATTGCCACGATACTCCCCTTTCCTTATAAGACCTGCTAATTGTGGTTAATTCCAGCAGCTGCCACTTGAGGGACTGCCTTCACCTGAAAGGAGAAGGTATCTTCTGCCCTGGTGCCTGGAGGGGCTGCGTTACAGCCTTCTGTTAAGAAGCCATCCCTGGCATCTCTTGGCAGGTGTCAAACATGAACAGAAACCTGTCCTACTGAAAAAAAAAAAAGCTCACCTTCCTCAATTACTGTCTTTGATAGAAGAATTTAAGGGGTCCTTGCTGCTGCTTTTCCATGTTTCCATTTCTCTCTCGCTCAAGTGTTGCACTGTTTTTCTGGCTCACTGAATCTCTAGTTATCCCAAAGCTGAATTTGTTAGGTTCCCACTGCTGTCAGTTCTCAGCACTGTTGTTGGATTCTCCCTTTTTTTCTTCTTTTGTGTTGATGTGCCCACTACAAATCTGATGAGTATTGTGGTTCAGAGACAGAAATTGTAATGACTCGTGTGGTAGGAGTCGAAGTTCATGATTGTTAAAGCTTGTGTTCATCTATTAGTCATGGCTTTATTAGGGTTTGGTTTCTTGTTTTCAAGATCTCCCATCTTGAGCTCCCTCAACATCCCAGTCTCAATACTGATAAGCAGTACAATATAAGCTCACAATATACCGTTAAGACCCAGGGTAAGGTGTTTCAAGCGTGTATACCCAGAATCTCCTTTTGTTCCATGGAAAATGTGGGCTGAAGTCTTCTACCAGAGGTCGGATAAGAATGATGTAATAAGCTTTTGAAAATAACCAAAATTCTATGCTCTAGGAATTGTACTTTACCCTTTTCCTGTAGACCAGGAGACTTCCTCTCTTGCTTGAAAGAAAGAAGCAGACAAGAGCTAGTAAGTGGAAGTAATATAGCTTTTATTTACAGGAGTAAAAGAGCAGAGTTCTATCAGACAATATTTTATTTATCTAGTGTGCCTTTCATCCCCAAATGCATGTATTAGCTAGCAAATCTTGATCGGGATCATTCATCTACCACAGTGCTGCAGCCTCTTCTGAGCTGGCAATGCAGGACAGGGGACCGAGCTATGTGTTTACAGTTTGCAAAGGTCTTTGTCATATCACTAAACCAAGGATCAGAACTGATCTCCCTGGTCACATCCTTGGGGCTTCTAGCATTGCGCTTTCTCTGAAAGACCATGAGATGCAGAAGCTTGTAGCAGTTTGTTTTCCCCATTGCTGCCGACTCTACTGTCACTTTTCAGTGGCTCAGGACCTCTGCTGGGCTATATTAAGATGGAATGGCTCCCTGGGTGTTGGGATCGTTGTTCGTTAAGCTTTTTCATCTTTCAGGCTTGTCCCATAGGAGGTGGTTTTTCATGTTCTGGTATCCCCCATAGACTCTGATTCTTTAGTGACTCAAACAGAGCAGCGGAAGTTGAGTGAAAAGCCAAGTCCTTTCTAGCTGTGTCTTTTCTAGGTAGGGGTGGATCAAGCTTCTCTGGGATGCCAATATACGGCTGGAGGAGAAGCTGTCCTAGCAACATGGCACGGGGAGGGAGAGCTCCCTGCCTTAAGTCTCTGATTGCAAACAATCTGGGATTGCTGTCCTGACATTGATGGACAAGGGTTCCTCATTAAGTTGCCAGGATGGCTCCTTGGGTTTCTTGCTCTTGCTCTGCTCTGGGTTATTATGCCTTGTTATAGGACTTGTGGACAAATATGGAATGAGATGTTGTTACAGTTGATTGAAAGCACTTGCATACCCCCAGGGTCCTGGCTGGCTGCATTGCTGAGGCTGCATGTGCTCCTGTGCTTACTGGCCTTTCAGCAGCTGATCCCAGGGCTGCCACCTTACATGACAGCATTGCTTGTCTGCTTCAGCTCTTGCTCGTCACAAGGAGCAACTTTCTTCCTGGGGTTGTGTTGTAGTGCCAGAAGGTGAACGAGAATCCTGGCCAGAGATCCATCTGCATTACTACCTACTTGCTCCCTTGCCCCTCAGTTTGATTTCTACCAGGGAGGGAGGGTGGAACTGCCCTGTGCTGGGTGCAGGCAGTAAGCAGAGAGAGAAGCGGTTAGTACACCTGAAGCCGTCTCCATCTGAATTGGTAAGAGAAGGGAGGTGCGGAAACCGAGCCACGGGAAGAGGATAATTGCGCAGTGGGGCCACAGAATGCACTGAAAAGCAAACTGAGTCTTGTATCTTCTAGATCACATTCCCTCATGCACATACTCCATATGCTGCTAAATGCTGCCTCTTTTCCATCCTTTCTTGCCTTACGTGCAGAGTCCCGTTCTGATGCTGGGCACCAGCTGCCTGCCATGTTTGCTGTCCTTTACTGCCAAAACACAGATCTCTTCACCCCCAATGTTAATCCCCTATTTCTCATTCATTAAACTGAAGCCCACATGGTGCTCTGGGCTTCCACCATGCCACAGCTCTGACTGGATGGGTAGTTTCTGGTGTGTGCACACTACATGGCGTGAGGCACCAGACAGCAGTTTTCCTGTGTTAGGGAGGGAGGGAGGGAAGAAGGTCCAGAATACCATCCCACTCCCTGTAGAACAGGGACAGCTCTCTGTCCTGTTCTCTGTCGAGCAGTTTGCATCCTGCATATGTATATCATTACAACGCGCCCTATACATTTGCATAAATCACAGTTGGAAAAATGTTTTCCTTGGCTGTATCAGGGTGCTGGCCACTGGGGCTGGGACTGATCTGTGGCAGTGACAAATACCTTTTGTGCTATGGAGAGAGGTGAGTCCTTCCCATACATACACATGTACAACGGTAGCCTGGAGAATTCCTGCCAAAACTGGATGACTTCATACTAGCTGGTGTTCCCATGTCATAAGGCACGGTCCCATTCCTGAAAACTAGCAGTTTAAATAGACCAAAAGGAAGGATTATGCTTCCCCTCCAGCAGGCAGGATAACGTGGTTTTTCTGATCTTGGGTGTCAGAACTAGGAATAGATCTTTGGTAGCCTCAGCCTCATCCTGCCTCCACTGCTGCACGCTCGTACCTCCTCTTCCAAAGGGTCTGTATCTGAGTGCATTGCAAATAGGAGCCTGAAGGCTGTATGGATGTGCCAGATCCCCAAAATTACAAGCCTCATGGCAAGAACAACTTGGCATGGTGCTGGCTATGAAGGGTCTGCTGCCTCATCCTGGCTGAGGGGCAAGGTGGGAGCTGGCAGCACAGGCAGGCGTCAGAAAGGAGCAGGCGTTGGGGTTGTTGGACAGCCAGAGTAGTAAAGGTGTATGAAATGAGCTCTTGATCTTTCTCACCCATTTTCTGCTTGTGTTAAATCCTGTGCTGGGTTGCGTCCTTCACTGCTGTCCTTCCTTCTCTGGGGCCTTGCAAGAAAGGAGAGGGGATAATCTTTCCAACGGGGGAAAAGCCTGCATTCACCTGTGTATAGCCCAGCTTTTCCGAGTCAGATAAGGGCTCTGGTGGATCAGCAGCAGGGGAATAGCAAGGTGGAAGTATTTAACTTCTAAAAAAATGTCCTCGATCTTTTTTTACCCTCCTTTCCCCAACCTTGCCAGTCCCATCTCCCTGAAGGGAGCCAAGAGCTGCTGTCAGTAAGAGGAAGTCTCTGTCTGAAGCCTATAATTATCCTGTCTGCCTTCCCAGAAAAGGCCAGTTGGGGAGCGAGCGTGCTTCTCTTTCATGGACCAGCCTGCGTTCTACTGCCTCCCCAATTACTGCTTAATGGACTTTTTATGATGATAAGACGACTGGGTTGGGGAGAAGTTATTGACGGGGAAATGGAGTATAATTCACTCCCTGTTTGTTTGTTCTGTCAGAAAACCCTCATTTTAATTTTATTTGTGAGGCACTGAGAAACAGCACTCAGAAAAAAAGTGCAAAATCTGTCAGTAAAACCCTGGATTTCAAGGGGACCAGAGTCTCTGCAGGACCTCTCAAAGGGGTGTTTTCAATCTTGTTGAGTGTCTCCATAGAGACCCTCCCCACAGCCTGCATCAGCCCTGCTCCCAGTTTGCAGCTCTCACTCCTCTCATGAAGAAAAATGTAAATTATGGAGCCATATTTCTTGCCTCTACCCCTCTTGCAAGCTCCCCCACTCCCTAATGCCGCTGCTTTGGAATACATACCCATTCCAAACATCACACTCTTGCTCCCCACTCTCCATCTGTCTCAAATTTGGCTGCTCTCTCCTGTTTTCATCTGCTCCATCGTTTGTCTCCTCTATCTAATCTTCAGTTCCTTGCTCTGGCTCTGAACACCTCCTTCCTCTCTATCTTGCACCAGTTCTCTTGCATTTTCCCTGTTGATCTCTTCTTTCCTTATCCCCACTGATTTTTCCCATCCTTTCTACCCTCTGTTCCCCTCTTTAGCTCCCCCATTCATTGGTGTGACAAAGCTGTTCCTCTGCTCCTCTGGCCGTGCCTCCCAGGCTGTCCCCAGCTGCGCAGCACTCCCATCCCAATCCCTCAAATGCAGGGTATGCATCTGCTGCATGCAAGCAGACCGCAGCAGCACATGTGTGTAAAACACGTTTCCTAAACCAGCGAACAAACTCTCAGTGCATGGCCAGACCCAGATCTCACATTCCTGGAGAGGTTTTTAGGAGGGGAGGTGAAAGCATTACTGCCCAGGGCTGTAGTTGGGCGAGTACCTCGTGCTCCTTCTCCGATTGTGAGCCTGTCAGCAGTTGTGGAAAACGGCGATGGATTTTCACTAAATCAGCAGAAAGTTTCAGCCCAAAAACCAAAGAGAAGGGGGAGGAGGAAGAGGAGAAGAAGGGGGCTTTAACCCTTTGCATGCTAGTGAGAATGCCGTCGGATTCCTTCCTAATTGCTCTTGAAGTTAGCGAGGGGAGAGAATGAAGAGAGATGTCCCCGTGCAGCCTAACATGACCTAGTTGTTGGGAGATTGCAAAGCTTTTGTCTGGCTTTTGTTTTTTATCTTCTTCTCCCACCAAGAAGTACATGTGGAAGAAGGTCTCCGAGTTCTGTCTCTAGTGATTTTTTTGAGGTTTTGTTTGTATTACAGTATTTGGAGGCTGTAGTTGTGTGCAATACCACCTAGGGTGTTGAGTGCTGAACAGATCTGTTCTGAGACCATCCTTTGCTCCAAATTGCTTGTAGTGTCTAGACCAAGGCAGGCAGGCAGGTGTGAGAAATGAGGATTGTCACCTCCGTGCTACGTGTGGCAGACTGAGGTGCGGGGAAGGGTGAGTGCCCAAGGTCAGCCGAATTTGTGTCAGAGCCAGAGATCTGAATCCCAATAATGGGAATCATCTGGACCCTGGAAGAGCAGGTTGGGGTGTGCTAACGCTAACAGCAAAATAACATTGACCATGAATGGCTTAATGGTCTCATCTTTTACCTTTGTTCTTGAAAGGTGGAGGTGCATATATGTGTGGGTATATATATGCACAAAAAAGGGTGAATTTTGATCTGTTCAGTATTTTTGAGCTAGGATAAAGGTTGTCATTGGCTAACATGCCCTGAATCTCTCTTGTAGTGTGAGCATGCTCCCACAGTGGGCAGCTCCATGGGGCAATGTTGGGCTCAGCACCACAGGGCCGTTTGTTGAAGGTCGACTGGGAATGGTGAGCGGAAAGACGGCTGCCGTATGCGTTTAGGAAGGCTATGATAAACCGGCTAAACGGCAAGAAAATGGCCTGCATGCTGTGCTCTTGCTTTTGCTTTAGTTTCTGTGGTGGGTCTCAGGTACAGCAGAGAGCCCCCTCCGTTCCCCAGGGTGGGGATAATTAGTGTTTATTCACCAGCGAAGAAGGAACTGAAACCCAGCGCTTTGTGTGCCAGCGCCATGGGTCAGTGGCTGGCTCCACCAGCATGCTGACAGCGGGGACTGGGGGCACCAAAAGTGGAAGCAAAACCTTTTAAAATATGCATTTTCTAGCTGGCTTTCTTTTGTCTCCATGGATTGCTGCCACTGTGGGCGAGGGGCTCTTTCAGCCAGGCTCACACTGCTCTCTGTGCTGGGGCCAGATGAAAGAATAAGTGGTTTGTCTTTATTTGTGGTCCATTGTTGAGGTGTTTTCCTGTGGGTGGCGGGAGGGGGCTGCAGAAGGGGGGGATGTTAAGCACAGAGGTGAATTTTGCCATCTAAAATCAGCACCAAGTCCCTGCTGTGGGGATGGAGATGAGGGGAGAGAGCATGGGAGGTCGGGAGGAAGCAGAGATGTGGAGGCGCCTATCTACAGCCCCCTCAGGGAGAGCCTGCGGCGTGAGGGGATGGTTTACATGCACACTGCCCATTTCCTACCCAAAGCTGGGGCAAATAACACAGTAATGTGGTCAGGGACTATCCTCAGGACTTTTCCTTGGTGACTGTGGGGCTGAGGGGCCGTGAGTCAGGCCTTTGCTGAGGCGGGGAGACCGGCCTGTTACTATGGCGGTGGCGCCTTCAGGCCTCTCCTGTGGGGAGCAGGTGGAAGAGGACATGGCGGACACCTTGTCCCTCTCCCTGTGGGAGCAGCTTTCTGCCTTGGACCTGCCCCAAAGCTGGCGGGCTGTAGCTCAGGAGGGAGGAGCAATTTAGGTGACAGTTAGGTCTTCCAGCCATTTTGGCAGCAAAGTGTGGGGTCTTCTCTTCGCCCATGGCGGAGAGGTGGAGGGCTGCGTGCCACCAGCAAGTCCTGCATGTAACGTGACTGAGGGTTTTACCTCAGGAGCTCCATGGTGTGGGGCAGGGTCTAGCCATGTGTGTGTGCTCATGCAGCCCAGGCTGGAGGGGCAGGGGGTTGTCTTCAGTCTGCTCTTGTTAGCCAACCCCATACGTTTCCCAAATTGTCCCATATTCCTGAGGCAGCACCAGGGTGTTTTGGCTGAGGGCGGCTGGGAGGATGTCAGGGTATCGATCTGGCAGGCTGGCACAAAATGCTTTGAGAATCAATTTTGTCTCAGAAAGGCCCAGGGAGGTCAATATTTCCCCATCATGACTTGCCTCTCTCCTTCCCCCCGTTCGGGCTAACTGGTTGGCCCTCCCTGAAATTACCCAGAGAAATGGGAAGTGGGCTGGTGGCTGCCATACTGGTTTTACACAGCCCTCTGCATCGCCAGGGCTTCATTCGACTGCCTTAGCTGAGCTGGTGTGAGTTTTCCCCTCAGCTTTTCAGGCTGTCTCTCCCATGTTGTGGCTGGAGCGTACTGGGGTAGTGTGAAGAAAGCTGCTCCTACCCTGTGGTGTGGTCTGCGAGGCTAAATGGATCCCCGACCTCCTTGTCCCTCCATAAACCCACCTGCAGTGCTGGCAGGAGGGGCAGCCATCTCATTCTGGAGACTAGGCTTACAGGAGGCAAGGAAGAAGGATCCATGGCGCAAGTTCATAACTGTGCTTTGGCTTTTTCCCCTCCCTGCACCCTGCTCTCCTTCAGCTGTCAGCTCAGATATGTTAAACCCGTTTGTGCTCCTGCCTCTCTCCCACCCCTCAAAGCACCTCTGGGTTCTCCATCTCTTTCTGTCTTTGGCTTTTGATGTTTCAGACAGCCATATGGTGGCCGGCCTGTCTCCCTCACTCCTTGTCCATCACCCACTATTCACCATGGCAGTAATTCCTGAGGGACATTTGGGTTTAAAGGGTGAGATGTCCCCTCCTTTTTCCCACTCCTATATCTTTAAAGCTTCCTTGCTGTAAAGCTTCTCAGACTGTTTTGTCATCTGTGTATCATTAGCAGGGAGATGTTGGGGTTTTTTTTCCATGACTAATTTGAAGAACTTTTTCTGCTTTGGTGTCACATGAAAGAAGGAAGGAAGGAGAGGTGAGGCAGCGGCATTTTCCTCTTCTGTGAGGAAAGCTTCCTTGGTGTGCAGCCCTTGTACGTGGGCTGATGTTGTACCATGCTCTTCTAGTGCGTGTGCCTTGGGGATGAGTAGGAGACCCCACCCTTACCACCTCGCAGCTTCTTTTCAAAGTCTGCATTAGAATTCACAAAATCCCAGCAGCAAATGTGCGTCATGTCCCTTCTGAACAGATGCCGGCACCGCCTGTGTTTCTCTAGCCCCGTGCTTTGGAAAGTGAAGCCAACTGGAAGTTGTCTGCATAGGGGTGACCAGGAGGGTGACTGCATGGTCCATCAACTGCCCTCAACAGCAATCCGGGACGCAGGGCAGGAGCAGAGCTGTCTGGAAGGAGTGGCAGAGGTTAGGTCAGAGGGCGGACAGTGTGTGTGCTGATTGTCTTTGTGGATGCGATTACAGAGCACGGGATGGATGGTGAATATATGTCTCTTCCTTACAGTCTGTGGCAACTATCCAGCATGTCGCTTGCCCTGGCTGTTGCTTTTGGGAAGTGCGGAGGTGGTGGGCAGGAGTGCAAGGTTCAGTTTGACTTGATGGCTTTCCATTAAGCTGTAGAGAAGAACACAGGTACACAGCAGCCGTCTGGTCTTTTCAACCTTCTCTCTGGAGACCCAGACCCTGTGGGAAGCCTCCCATAGCAGGAAAATTCTTTTAAGCTCCAGGTTTTTCCATTCCTGTTTTGATACTGCAAAAAACCAGGTTCTGCTACTTTGCAAGCAGAGAAGGGGAAAAAAGAAAAATCTCTTGTTACCACTGGACCTAGGTGGAACTCAAACTCAGCTCTCCATGAGGGAAGATTGGTGAAGTGATATAAATCTCCTGGATTGCAAGTATGTCATCTGGAAAATGCCTGTCTCTGATTTTTATTTATTTATTTAAAACGGAGGTCCTGCAATCTCAGCAAATGAGGGGAAACACTAAGTCCCTCTGAGTGGGCTGATAGTGTTTCACTTTCACATGGCTCCTTGTTCCTGCTTTTGGAGGCTTTCAAAGTGATATGCAGAGCTGAAGACTGAATTCTAACTGCCTGTTTCACTGCAAGCTGGACCTGGCACGGCAGAGCTGTGGCAGTCCTACGCAGCACGTAGGAATTTGTTTCGGCTTTCTATCATCACCACCTTGCCTGAGATAGTGCTGGCTTTCTCTTTCCCAGAGGGAAGGGTTGTTCTGCGATTGGCGTGGGCTGGAGTGACAAGTGCTGCAGTGACTAGGGGTGCATAGGTGGAGAGCGCAAGGGGTGATTTGGCAGGGGAGGAAGAATCAAAGTCTGGAGTTCAGAATCTTGGGCAATTTTAAAATCAACAATTTAGCTTTGATTTTCACCGATTTTCCAAGTGAGTAGCAAAATCTAATAGTTTGTTTGATAGGGATTTTTGTTTGGTTTCTTTCTTTTGTCTCTCGCTGTCTAAGAGTGAGCTTATCGTAGGCAGTTCAGCATTGCAGTGAGCTCAGGAAAGCAGTGTTCACAGACCGACTCAGCTTCCCTGTTACCACACACTGAGTCAACAGAGGTCCCTAAAAAAGGATGCAGAGCAATGACTCCAAGTTCAATATTTTTTGGAGCACTGTCCCTTTCTTCAGTACAGAAATAGAACCTTATTTTTCTTCTCAGCTGTGCTCTCATCATACTGCTTGCACCCATTTAAATGTATATGTGACATTAGGGATTATTAGGGGCTTTTATTTTAGGAAATGAACTTGCATCAATAAAGTGTTCTTAAAAGCCCTGGATGTTTTTGGCTGTACCTTCAGAATTGACTTCTGCAGACTCTTCAGATATTGAACTGAGGAGAAGAGAGGATGGAAGTCAGGTTGCAGGCAGAGTGAGTATTTGTATTTTAGCCTGAAGCAAAGTTTTGGTTTTGCCTTTCCCAGATGGAAGACAGATTCCCCAATGCCAGTACCTCCAGTGGGACTTGCTTGATAACCTTTAGCTGTAACATTGCAAAGACGACTCTGACCTCTAAATATAGATTTGAATATTTATAAATCCTATGCTTTGTACACACAGCATTCAGTAGGACGTAAACAGCTCCAGCAAATTGTATTTACCTCCAGCATGGAAACAAATGCTTGATTGCATCACATGAGCTTGCTCAGTGGCTTTTATTTATATACTGCTGGCCACACCAGGCAGGAAAGGGGGGAATGCTTCCTTTTGTCTTTTGACCCCTAAAAGACCCTGGAGACTTCTCTCTAGCTACCATTTGCCCTCTTCTTAAGCTCTTTGGTAGGCTGTTTACATCTTATTTTGTAGACTCTGTGTATGTACATATAAATACACACATTTCAGAGTCACATGGTCTACTTTTCTCAAGAATAACAGACGGCAACTTTATGATCTGAGTGATTTTATTTGAACACAGCTGTGGCCTTGTGATTTAAATATTTCAATAAATTTTAAACTAACTAGATGAGAGGACGCTGTGCAGGGAAAACAGGTTAGAGCATGGAAGGAGGATTCCCTGAGGGTAGAGGCAATATGGGCTCTGCACGAACACTCCTGGCCTCGTCTTCTCTCATGAGAAGGCCCTTGACACCTTCCTTGGTCAGAAAGCCCATCCCAGCATCCTCTCTCCTCCTTGCAGAGGTGCTCTTGAAGGCAGTCAGACATGGATGGGAAGCAGTGGCAGGGAGTGAGGGAGAGGTGCTGCGAGCTCAAGTGTTGTTATTTTAGGTCCAGGCTGGCTAAAAGGCAGCCCCAGGCTCCGAGTGTGTTTGTTCAGGCATCACTGCACCTTTGAGCATCTGGTTATGAGAGGAGTTTGAGGAGCTTTGGCTTCTTCCTTCAGCAGCGTGAATTCTTTGCTTTTCTCAGATGTCTCACGATGAGAAGAGGGGAACGGGGAACTGCAGGAGCAGACTGCAGGAGTAGACTGGCTGCCGTGCTCTTGGTCTTGACAACTGGATTGTTTTGAAACGATCACAACTTCTCGTTTGTTGGGCTGTATCCTGTCAACTTGCCTGTTCCAAAGGATGGCATACCTATTGCTGTGTAAATGTACCAGTGAGGGCCAGAGGAAAGATTTGCAGATGAAAACAGAGGTGCTGCAAGCCAAGGAGGTTTCACATCCTAAAGCCATGTCCTGGTTTCGGCTGGGATAGAGTTAATTTTCTTCCTAGTAGCTGTGTTTTGGATTTAGCATGAGAATAATGGGATAACCCACTGTTTTAGTTTTTGCTAAGCATTGATTATACTAAGTCAAGGACTTTTCAGCTTCACACATTCTGCCAGCGAGGAGGTGCACAAGCAGCT